>NC_025999.2:61150824-61254353 GCF_000442705.2 Elaeis guineensis | reverse complement strand
CCGCGTGAATACTCTTTTTATATTCCAAAAAGAAACTTTTATTTTTTCACAATGACGTCTATATCCTTTTGGATTCCTTGCATAGTATCTTCATTTCTATAATACCGTATGCATCCTTCATTTATTTTAATTTTATTTTAAGTCCAAATTTCTTCAAACTTGAGTCTTTTTGATCTATTAATCGGACTTTTTGTATCGATGATCATCTTTCCTGCAAAATATAAAAAGAAGCATCAAATTCTTAATAAATAAAATAAATTAAATATGATTTTTTGCTTTAAATGACTTAAATTAAGTGTTTATCACACCCCTCAACTTGAATTTTGCTCATCCTCGAGTAAAATAGATATATCAGAATTGTGTACCGACTCGGTCTTGAATCAAAAGTTAGGTTAGGCATCCCAAAAGGTAAACGATATCTGATCAGACCATTAAAGAGATCTTTCATTGGATTATCAATTTGACCCAATTAGTGGCTGAGTATTAACTAAAGAAATTTCAAGAGCTTTTCTTTCACCAACTCCCCACTTTACTCTTCAAATCTTCTAACTTAATGGGAGAGAGGTTTATTATCTTCTTGCAATTTAGTCTCCTTATTATTCACTATTTATTTATTTATTTTTTATTTTTTTATTTTTATTTTTTTTAACATTGCCTACCTTTTTACGCGAACCACAATGCTTACTTAGGCGAAAGGGCCCGGTTACTCAGTAGGAAACCAATGTTTTTTTTTTTTTTTTTTTAAGAAGAATTTTTTTTTTTGCATACTTCGACCTTTCCACCCAATCTCTCATGAAGCAGATTCTTTATTGAGATCAGTAAGAAGAGGGTTTAGAATCACTCCTAAATTTGGTCTAGTTTAAACCCTACCATTCATTGGATTTTCTTAATAATTTATTCCTCAGTATCTCTAAAATTATCTTGACCATTAATCATTCATTGTTTAGGATGCCTAATTGACTCTTAATCAAAATAAAATTTGGATACACAAAACTAATTATTTCTAACCATACTCGAGGATTTGATTAATTTCCTCCCCCCAACTTAATCTACATTGTCCTCAATGGAGTAGGAAAACAAAGAAAATAAAAGGAGAGAGTGCACCTGGGATAATTTTGCTTCAGAAGTTGAAGATAGCTTCATTGATTAATAGGCTCTTGTTCTAAATTTCTGCAGCTGCGGTAAAGTTAAAAAAATATGAAATCATTGGGTTGCCTCCCAACAAGCGCTAAGTTTTACGTCTTCAGCTAGACTGAATTGAGTATTATGGCGGTATTGGATCCACTAAATCAACAGATTCAATTAATTCTCCATCACTAATTTCATTTATGTAAGGTTTCAATCGCTGACCGTTCACTTTAAAAGTGTTCCCCTATTTAGGATTTTTGAGTTCTATAGCTCTATGAGGAAATACCTGAGTTACAATGAAAGGTCCGTCCCAACGTGAGCGAAGTTTTTCAGGAAACAGATGCAACCTAGAATTGAAGAGCCAAACTTTTTGATTGGGCTCGAATATTTTTCGTGCAATGAATTTATCATGGTACGCTTTAGTTCGAGCCTTATAAATTCTGGCACTCTCATACGCTTCATTGCGTAGCTCTTCAAGTTCATTTAATTGAAGTCTCCTATTGGAACCTGCATTTTTCATATCAAAGTTAAATTGCCGTATGGCCCAAAATACACGATGTTCTAATTCTACCGGCAGATGACAAGCTTTTCCGAATACAAATCGATAAGGAGACATTCCTATGGGTGTTTTAAAAGCAGTACGGTAAGCCCATAATGCATCATCTAAGCGTGCTGACCAGTCTTTTCTATCGGGTCTTACCATTTTTTCAAGAATATGCTTGATCTCCCTATTGGAGACCTCAACTTGGCCACTTATCTGGGGGTGATAAGGTGTGGCAACTTTATGAGTTATTCCATATTTTTCATTAGCATGTCGAAGTGCTTATTTGTGAAGTGTGTACCCCCATCGCTAATTATGGCTCTTGGGCATCCAAATCGACTAAAGATGTTATGTTGGATGAACTTGATCATGATTTTATGATCATTGGTTCGGGTTGCCATAGCCTCTACCCATTTTGATACGTAGTCCACTGCTACCAAAATATACTCGAATCCAAATGAGGAGGGAAAGGGTCCCATGAAATCAATTCCCCAAACATCAAAAATTTTTACTACAAGTATAGGGGACAGGGGCATCATATCTTTTCTAAAAATATTTTCTGTTTGCTGGCATCGCAAGCAATTATGACTGAATTCATGTGCATCTTTGAATAGTGTCGGCCAATAAAATCCACTCTGCAACACCTTTGCTGCAGTTTTTCTTCTACTAAAATGTCCCCCACATGCCGAAGAATGGTAAAAAGTGAGAATGCTTTGGAATTCACTCTCGGGGACACAATGATGAATAACTTGGTCAGGACAATATTTGAATAGTTCAGGTTCTTCCTAGAAATAATGTTTAATTTGCGAGAAAAATCGATCCTTTTCTTGTTTTGTCCAGTGAGAAGGTACTTGTCCTGTTGACAAGTAATAGACAATATGGGCAAACCATGGAGGACGGCTAGAGGAGATTGCGAAAAATTGTTCATCAGAAAATTTCTCTTTGACCTCATCTATGCCTATCGTGTGTTCAACTAAGATCCTGGAGATGTGATCAGCTACCACATTCTCAGAACCCTTCTTATCTCGAATTTTCAGATCAAATTCTTGTAAAAGAAGGATCCATCTGATCAAACGTAGTTTAGTATCTTTCTTTGAGAGGAGATGTTTCAGAGCCGCATGATCAGAGTAAACTAGAACCTTAGACCCTAACAGATATGAGCGAAATTTTTCAAGGGCGAGCACTACTGCTAGTAGCTCTTTTTCTATTGTAGTGTAGTTTAATTGGGATCGAAAAGAGTCTTGCTAGTATAATAGATCACATGTGGCTCCTTATTGATTTTTTGGCCTAAAACGGCACCTATTGCAAAGTCAGAGGCATCACACATAATCTCAAATGGAATGGACCAATCAGGGGGTTTTATTATGGGTGTTGTTGTCAGGGCTGTTCGTAATGTGTTGAATGCTTTCAAACAGTCTTCGTCAAAGACAAATGGTGTATCCTTGGCCAACAGATTGCACAAGGGTCTTGAAATCTTACTAAAGTTTTTGATGAAACGTCTATAAAATCCGGCATGACCTAAGAAGGATCGTATTTGTTGGATCGAAGTAGGGGGTGATAGTTTTGAAATGACCTCAACTTTGACTTTATCTACCTCGATCCCTCTTTCAAAAATAATATGTCCTAATACAATTCCTTTCCGCACCATGAAATGGCTCTTTTTCCAACTTAGGACAAGATTTATCTCCATACACCGTTTAAGAACTTTGGAAAGATTATGGAGACAATCCTCAAAGGTGGTTCCAAACATAGAAAAATCATCCATAAAAATTTCAAGACATTTATCTACCATATCCGAAAAAATGGCCAATATGCACCGTTGAAATGTAGCGGGTGCATTGCAGAGCCCGAATGGCATACGCCGAAAAGTGAAGGTGCCATAGGGGCAGGTGAAGATAGTCTTTTCTTGGTCATCTGAAAATACAGGTACTTGATTGTACCCTGAATAACCATTAAGAAAATAGAAGAAACTTTGCCTGCTAACCGTTCTAAGATTTGGTCGATGAAGGGTAATGAAAAATGGTCCTTCCTAGTAACGGCATTCAGTTTTCTATAATCTATGCATCTCGCCATCCAGATGATATGCGAGTGAGAAGCAGTTCACCTTCTTCATTCTCAACCACAGTAATACCTGATTTCTTAAGTGCTACTTGAGTGGGACTAACCCATTTACTATCGGATATGGGGTAGATGATTCCAGCATCTAACCACTTTACCACCTTTTTCTTTACTACTTCACGCATGTTTGGGTTCAATCTCCTCTGCATATCTCGATGGGGTTTGGCATGTTCCTCAAAATGAATATGGTGCATGCAAATGGAGGGGTCAATTCCTTTTAAATCGGCAATGGACCAACCGATAGCCTCTTTGTGTTCCTTCAGAATACCAACCAATTGTGCTTCATGATTAGGGGTCAAGTCTGATGCAATGATTGTCGGGAGGGTGTCATTGAGTCCTAGAAATACATACTTGAGCATAGCAGGAAGGGGTTTCAATTCTAACGTAGGTGGTGATTCTAAAGATGGGACTATTAGTGTACTGGCTAATGTGGGCAATGGCTCATACTTGATTGTCCATGGAGGAGTGATTTTATCGTGTGGTGTATCCAACAAGATGTTAACTTCTTTCATATATTTCTCAAAGTCATACACTCCAAAGTGAGTCAAGCAAGTATCTAAGGGGTCTGGTGCTAGAATTATGGGTGTTGCATCTTCTATCATATCTTCTAGTGTATCTACTTCGAAGCAATTATCCATTGATGGTCCTTGGAAAGCACCAAACACATTCAGTCTTAGTTTCTTATTCCCAAACGATACGTCCATGACTCCTGTCCTACAATTAATATATGCATTTGCCGTAGCTAGGAAGGGTCGTCCTAAGATAATGAAAATTTGTCTGGGGTTGCCACTTAGTTTCATGTCGAGAATCAGAAAATCAACTGGGAAGTAAAACTCATCTACCTTGACCAAGACATCCTCAAGCATTCCACGTGGTTCCTTAATTGATCTGTCGGCTAACTGCAGTGTGACTGATGTGGGTTTTAGTTCTTCGAATCCAAAAAATTCATACACCGAACTAGGTAAAAGATTCACACTTGCCCCTAAATCCAAAAGAGCTTTTTCAATGTGATAATCTCTTATAACACAAGAAATGATGGGGGCTCCTGGGTCTTTAAGCTTTGGAGGAGTGGCATGCTGGAAGACAGAACTAGCCTGTTCAGTGAGGTGTACTTTCTTTGGAATTTGTGATCTAGATTTACGTTTTTGGGTACACAAATCCTTCAAAAATTTGGCATAAGCAGGGACCTGTTTGATTGCATCTAGAAGGGGAAGATTAATTTGGACTTGCTTAAACAATTCCAACATCTCATCGAGTTTTCCTCCCTTCTTATCTGCAGGAATAGGGGCTTTTAGGGCATCCGAAAATGGGGCTTTAGACAAGTAAGATGATTCCGGTGCAGTTGGTTCATTCTCTATTTTCAGGTCCTCCTTGTTCTTGGGTGATTTGGCTTTGGTTAGAGGTTTAGGGACGGTTTCATTGGTTTTACTGATGTGTTCAATGACCTTCCCACTTCTCAGAGTCATGATTGATTTGGCGTGTTCAGAAAAAGCTTCTGGGGTATTAGAGCTCTCAATCACAAATTACCCTCTTGGGTTGCTCTCGGGTTGGCTAGGTTATTTTCTTCCTTCCCTCCTACTGAATGCAGTTGCTAGTTGACCTATTTGGGTCTCTAGCTTAGTAATGGATTGTGTGTGGGAGTTAAGAGTCTGAGTGTTGACTTCTAATCATTCTAATACTTTCAGAACTTTTTTCTCAAAAGCTGAGCTGTGACCAGTAGTAGATGGTTGAGGAGCATTTTGAAATTGATGGTATGGTCCATGCCTATATGTTGGGTCCTGATATTGAGGTCGAGGTGCGGCAGGGCCAACCACTGGTTGTGGTCTCCAGAAAAAATTTGGATGGTTTCTCCAGCTGGGGTTATAAGTGCTCGAATATGGATCATTTCCTGGTCTACGAGCTTGTTGGACTTGAGCTTGCTGAACCTGCTCGTGCACAAACTCAGAAAATTGAGGTGCAGCTGGGCATTCACTAACAAAATGGTTCGGACTTGCACACAATACACAAACTTCTTGGATTGGGTTAGGTGGAATCGAAGATTGTCCAGTATTTAGAAGAAGATCTAATTTTTGGGACAGTTCATCTACCTTATGATGGAATCTATGACATTTCCTACTTCATATATTCCATCTCTCTTTAGGTTTAACATGGGTTTATCTCTAATAGAGGCAGACATATGATGTAATAAATTTTCACTTAAAATTTCAAACAGTTGCTATGCCTCATCCTCACTTTTTAGCATGAATGTCCCACCGCATGATGCATCGACCATTTATCGATGTCTTTCAGATAGCCCATCATAAAAATATTGGATTAACTGCCACTTGGGTACAGCATGGTGGGGATATTTTCTAATAAGGTCCTTTAATCTCTCCCATGTTTCATGAAATATTTCTCCATCTAATTGGGAAAAACTTGTTATGGCTTTCCTTATTTGATTAGTTTTTCCTATGAAAAAATATTTCTTGAGAAACTCTCCTTGTAGCTGGTCCCAGGTTGATATAGTCATGGAATCCAAAGTATGTAGCCAGTATTTGACTTTGTCCTTAAGTGAGAAAGGGAATAATTTTAACCTAAGAGCATCATCGGAGAAGTTGTAAATTTTGACAGTTGAGCATATCTCAAGAAATTCTTCAAGATGTTTATAAGGGTCCTCATTACTAAGTCCATAAAATGAAGGTAACATTTGGATTATACTGGACTTAATTTCATATTGAGTGGCCTCCACAGGGGGCACTTGAATACAAGGAGAGTAGGTATATGTGGAAGGAGTAAAGTACTCCTTCAATTGTTTGGGTGGATCATTCTCCTGATTTTGGTCTATATTTTTACGTCTGTTGGCTCTAAAGGTTCTTTCTATTTCTGGATCAAAAGGTTGGATTTCTGGTCGTAATGATCTACGGCCAAGCATACACCTTACAATTATACTTTAGAGAAAACACAAAAAATTTTAATTTTTATAATATATATATATATTTTTATAATAAAGTGAGAAAACAATGAAGAAAATCTAAAGAGAAGAACCTAAGAATCTTAAATCTATGAAAAGGGAGAAATTAGTTAATGTTTAGATGTTAATTGCAATCAACTTAAACAAGCATAGACTCTCTATCCTAAGGTTAACTTAGATCTAGACAGCTCCTAACTTTCAAGACCGTCTTTGAGCACTCCAAGCTCAAGACTGAGTAACTGACTCGGCCAGATAAGCGTAAGATGTGGGAGGTTCCCTACTCGTTGCTTTCCTTAGACACCAACTGAGTTGGTCAGGTCAGTCAACGGAATCAATTAAAAATCACTTTCTTTAACCACTTGCCTTAGACACCGAGCAATTAACCAATCCGCACTCAGTTCAACTCTAGAGCTTTCTTATCCTATTGAGCTCGAAATCCTTAGGGGTCAACGTCTAATTAATTTTAGATTAAGGTCTAGGTTATGCAAATGCAAAGGAGTGATTTGTGGGCCAAGGAAGGGTGATCAAATCCCCACCTTATCTGATTAATGGGTTATTGCCCTTAAGATTAATTATGGAGATGAGATGCAAAGAAACAAGGTATCCAATCAAGTTAAAAATTTTTATATTTGAGGTTACGCTATTTTAGTTAAGTGTTATGAAATGTCAGTGGTTTTTTTTTTTTAATTCAATCGTACCAAGGTCCCCGGCAACGGCGCCAAAATTTGATGCGTAGTCGTTGATAGCACCAAAAATAACTCTATTCACTACGTAGGTAGGATGAGTCAAGATCGTATCCTCAGGGACCTTGGGCTAAGTTGAGATTGCAAAATAAAAAAAAAAGTATTATTTTTGATTTAAAAAATAAATTATCTTAAAATTGATGTAATTAAAAAATAAAGAACTCAGGAGTTTTGAATTAATTTTGCACTAGTAGAGTTGTATCTCTTTTTTTTTAATTAAATAGATGTGATTAATCTTAGGAAAAATATCTGTCTTTTCTCGACACGCCCCGTACCCGTAGATCATGATGCATCTCCAAAAAATACTAGGTAAACAACTCTTCTTTTCTCGGCACGCCCCGTATCCGTAGATCATGGTGCGTCTCCAGAAAGTAAAAGTTGTTCCTAATATTAATCTAACAAGAAAGCATAAATAAAAGCATATGAAAGAGAGCAAATAAAGAACTCATGACGATTTAAATAAAAAGCATAATCTTTATTGCATATAAAGAAATACAAGAAAGTTTAGAATAATAAACCATCTCTGTGTCGTTACAAAATTTTTTTTCCACTTTCGAGACTACTGGCCTCGTTGCTCATGGAGTAGTCCCTTTCTATTCCTCTATGCAAGGCTCTAGAAGAATTTCTGGGCTCCCCCTCAAATGGGAGTACAAGTCTTTTTATAGGTGTTAGGAGGGAGGAGTTTTACATGATTTTTCGATGTGGGACTAAAAAAAATGCTAAAGACTAAAAGATGGATGGATGAGATAGAAAGATCACAAATAAATAAAGAAAATACAAATCTTTCCTCTCAAAGTATTTCTAAATATTAATTTTTTTCCTTTAATAAGCATCTGTTCGTCTGCCAGCAAAAACTCCCCACGAACCCGCCTGCCGTGCGCCCGCTCGCCGCACGCCCGCACCTGCACGCCCACACCCGTGCGTCTGCACACGCCCGCTCGCGATGCCACACCTGTGCCCGCGCTTGCGCCCGCCCCATGTCCGCCCCACGTCCGCGCTCGCACCCACGTGCGCCGCATGAACACTGCCGCGTGAATACTCTTTTTATATTCCAAAAAGAAACTTTTGTTTCTTCACAATGACGTCTATATCTTTTTGGATTTCTTGCATAGTATCTTCATTTTCTATAATACCGTATGCATCCTTCTTTTATTTTAATTTTATTTTAAGTCTAAATTTTTTCAAACTTGAGTCTTTTTGATCTATTAATCGGACTCTTTGTATCGACGATCATCTTTCCTGTAAAACATAAAAAAAAGTATCAAATTTTTAATAAATAAAATAAATTAAATATGATTTTTTGTTTTAAATGATTTAAATTAAGTGTTTATCAATCACTAGACTGTCCGATCATAAGAGATTGAAGAGATTAATCTCTCTTTTGCCAATTCGATGGATTCTCTTATGACGTATAGGGGTGTTGTTGTGATCCAGTTTCATGAAGAAAAAAAGTGAACAGACTTTTATGTATTATTTTGATCATAAATATATTTAGATTAGATCTAAAGTAATTTATGATTCATTATAATAGGATAAAATTTAGATATAAAATTATTTTAGATCTGAATTATATGTTAAATATGATGTAATTGGTATTGATCTAAAAGTTATCATGATACATGAGATATATGAATAAAGTTTAGATCATACCTATGTATGTTTAATTGTTAAACATATTATAATTTTTTTTTTTTTATGTTGAAACATATGGTATGCTTCACTTGAAACCCTTGTAGAATAGTTCTACAAATCGAAACACATGTTTCACACATTTAATTTTGAATTAAATTTGAATGATCTAGAATTGAGAATTGAAGATCATTAAGATATCACATAATATGATGAGCAAAGGGTTAGCATGAATCAGATCCTTTTAATGGGTTAGACCTAGGGTTAGAAATACATATGGACCAAGTAGAGAAATTAATTTAATCTAATCAAGTGTTGAATTAGATTAGGTCAGTATTTCTCTAAATCAATCTCAATAGTTGAAATTTGATCAAGTCCATTTGTTTGACCCTAATAAATGGATCATGATCATGGCTCCATGGTTGAGTCCGAATCTTCTAGTGTGCCAAATCAAAACTAATTAACCAGTTGGTATCTAAGGTAAGTTTGACAGATTCGATCAAGTGATTTTTAATTGAGAGCTATTCACCTAGATGTGTCATGGTGAGTTAAGGACAGATCCCTCCAGCTGATCTCACTTACCTGACTAACATGATAGATTATGTTTTGATTAGATCACTGATCGATTCATGCAGACCCATGCCATTAAGGTGAATCAGTATGACTGATTGAGGTGTCTTTAGATCAGCTTGTGTTTAATCCTTTACATGACTTGGTGAAGTCAGTGGAAGGATTTGCAGCTTGCAGGTCGACTTCTTCTCTTATTCTCAGGTCAATGAAATCAAATCTTCTAAATTATTAGGTCCATAAACTGATAAAGTTATGAGATAACTTGATCATTGCCTCCCATTAAGGTGTGTGATAATGAGTCCAATATTTCAAATAGGTATTGGAGGCACCACATGCCTGGTGTCTATTATGTATTAGAATTATCATTCATCATATGACCATCATGATGTACCTTCAGATCTATGCTCAGGTTGGCCGAGCTACACTCGGGCCTGGACATCCGTTTGTTGGATGCACTTGATGTGTCATGTTAATGGTTGGACCTAATTAGGATTTCAGTGGAGGTGCCGCACGCCTGCTGAAGGGATGTCTGGGGTAAAATCTAATGCTAGAAGTTGTTTGGAGAAATAATTGGTTATGAACCTACCCATGGATGCACTAGGGTTAGTCGAGCCATACTTGGGCCTGAATGCAGTCCGTGTGGATTCTAGTACCCGCTAAAGAATTAATGTAATTCTTCGAGTTGGAGGTAGAGGCTACCAATTCGCAAAAAATAGTGGGACGACCTTTAGACTAAAGTCCATATCTTCAGAATTAAAAAAATAATTTATATACTAATAGGCTAATATTTTCTTCTTTCAGTTATGGCCAACACACTATCCTTCCGTTTGCTGTTGGACAGCGACAAGCTCACCGGACCCAACTTTGATAGTTGGTATCGAAAGTTGAAAATCATGTTGAAGCACAAGAGAATTTTGTATGTCCTTACGGAACAGGCACTTGAAGAACTTGCGCCAATGCTCCTCGTGCTGCGAGAGATACTTACATGAAGTGTCTCAATGATCATGCGACTGTGCGTTGCGTGATGAGGGCAGCTATGAATGATGAACTTAGTCGTAAATTCGAAGATGCGCAGCCTGAGGAGATGATTCAAATATTGAATGAGTCCTTCGGTACCCCTGAGGATGCGGAGAGATATAAAATCTCCTGTACAGTGTTCAATGCCCGTATGCGAGAGGGAGCTTCAGTCACCGATCATGTATTATACATGATTGAGCAGATTGAACGCCTTAGCAAACTTGACTTTCCATTGCATGAATAGTTAGGCAAGGATGCTATCCTCAATTCGCTACCGAAATCCTACCTACCCTTTCTCAGTCATTATAGAATGACGAAGCTTGCAGTAAACTATCATGATTTGTTAGGATTATTGCAGATTTTTGAGAAAAATTACCAGCTCCAAAAGGAGCCAGTGAATTTAGTGAGAGGTTCATCTGCAGGACGTCGATCCTCTAGGAGAGAAAAGAAGAAAAATATGCAAAAATCTCATGCCGTCGATCTCAAGTAGAGCAAACCATCAAAAGTTGACAAGAGCCAGACAGAATGCTTCTTCTGTAAGAAGCTAGGTCATTGAAAAAGAAATTATCTTGCTTATATAGCCACCCTTAATCCAAACAGGCCTAAGAATAAGATAAAAAGGTAAGTGGTTGCTTCACAAGATATTTATATGATAACACCTTGTAATTTCTCTATTTGTGATACTGCTATCTTGGTATTGGATACTGGAAGTCCTATTAATATATGCAATTCGTTGCAGGGACTGCAGGTAAGTAGAAAATTTTGATGTCACAGTTATTCCAAGAGAGGTTTGGTGATATAAAATAATCTAGAGTCATATGTCACAGATCCAGAGCCATGTTCAAATATGGAGGCCATTGCACAAGAGGAATAGTAACACATCATGGATCATAGAGAATATAATAGTGGCCCTATTACCAATCTAGTTGATAAACTGAAAGTGTGTATGAATGGAGACAGCTGCTATTTTTTGTCCAAATATAAAAAAACTTTGACAAGGAGGTGAATAAGCTTTCCATGAACCCACTTAAGCCCATAATGAAGTAGAAAACAACAGCAAATTAGCTACAAGCTTTGCCATGAGAGTGTGCTACCTAAGGTTTAAGCATTTAATACCCAAACCTCCTTGCTCTTTGGGAGCACTGACAACATGTCATGAAGTGAGATACAACCCATATTTTGATGAATCATGTTTTTATAAGAAAGATCCAAATTTTTTGGCATGCTTATTCAATAAGTAATTGGGGGTATGAATTGTTGATATATTATACACTGGTAACTAAAAAAGGATAGAGATCAACAGGGTTGCTCTTTTCGCCAGTGATAGAGCCTTCCACTGCCAACCTTCAATCCTACGGACCATCCTATTTGTAAGTGTTGGGATTTTATGATTTCATGTATGCAAAAATTTTGAAACAAGTATGCAGCAAAATTTAAAAATTCAGATTAAATCTAATTTAATCTAAGCACGCATAAGATCAAATCTTAAAATCATAAAATAAAATTTACATATGTGAGATAGGATTCAGATATAGAAATCAAATAAAAAAAAATAAATAGAGAAGATCTAATCTTCATACTTTGGCATGGATCGATCTACATCATGAACTGATGATCATGGATGTCTTCCGAAGGTTCCTTGAAGCTGCACAAGTTTTGACCTCTACGGATATCCATACGAGACTTCGATCTGATCAAAAACTTTTTGATCTCATTGGGGTGCTAGCTTCCTTACAGAGATCGTATCTTGACGGTTGAAAATTCTTCTTTTCTCTCAAGACACTCTTAGAGAAAGAAAAAAATAGGAGGATGATGATCTCTACACTAGAGATCATAAGAAGAATACTTTTTTCTTTTTTCTTCCTAAATCTCATGCACCAAATCTCTATGTTAGAGATGTAGAAAATTCATGTCCAACTCTTGAAAAAAAGGAGAGAACAAATTCCATATCCATACTTGGACAAAAAAGAGAGAGACATGATCCTAACAACCAACCTTTGGTTGTTGGTAAGAAAGAAGGGATATGAATGAACTAACCTCATGCCATGACTTCATGCAGTGCCTCTCTCCTCCCTTAGAAATTTTTCACGCACAAACCTCTCCTTTGGGCATCCAAAAACTGATCCATATCAAGTCCTTTTACACCTCATAAGATCCTGTGTTTAAATAGGAGAAGAAGATAAGGTTTTAGGTTAGAGTCCAAACTTCTTTGGACTCTTAATTTGTGCCGCTCACCTACACTTCTTTTGGGCCAACATAACTCACAGAGAAAAGGGAATTTGATATGAAATATTATATGCAAAAAGGGAGAGGGCGTGGGTATATATGGCGTCCAAAATCAAGTGGGCATGGGGCTGATTTATGGCGCATGAAGGAAGTGGAGTCCAATCCACATGGGACTCCTCTTTAGATGACTGATTTAAATCAAATAAAATTTTAACCAATTCTAATCATATTAAAAATTGATTAGACCTAAATAGATTGAAATTCTAATTTGACTAGGAGCTCAAACTATCTAGATTAAAACCTAATCCAATTAAAAATTAGATGTCACCCAATTAGAGTCCTAGTCCTTTTGGACTCTTTCTTGATGCTTGAGTCAAACTCAAATCCTAATCAAACAAAAAATTATTCTTCCATACAATTTGATTATCTCATAACCCAATTAGGCTTGATCAAATTAAATCCATATCAAGTCAAATTGAATCTAATTCAATTAGACTTGATGCAAATCCCATTGCTCAATCAAATTAAGTTAATTAGCAATTCAATTGCTAATTAGTCCTCTTATAACTCACTAACTCTTTAGCGAGTTACTTAATTACAACTTTTGCATTGGATTAATCATCAATCAAATTAATAATTAAATTCTATCACGATTCATAATTTCAATTCAACCATCTGATCAGTCAAAAGTCTCTTTGTGTGTGACCCCATAGATTCTATTCTGTTTAGTAGTGAGATATATTATGATCTCTATCATAATATCATCAAAATTTCTTTCAATGGGCTGGAACCATTCTAACTCTATCCATCAAGAATCATCGATTATTGAGATGATGCTCGTGGGTCTCACAATCTACCAGTGACACCTAGCAGTATGTAGTGACAATCCAACAGAATAAAAAGTGATGAACCTTTAGATGCAGTTAACGTATGATACAGTCTCTTTATCGTGAGTCCCGATCAGATGGCAGGTCATCGATAAATCATCAAACCTCATCATTGATCATATGATATATTCAATTAGTTCGAGTCCATGTGTGATTCTCATAGAAATCTTTTTCTTTAATCACATCACTATGGCCATAGACTTAAGGACTCAGCTTCTTAAATTCTATAGAACTACTCCCTTCTGCTAGGATCGATAGATTCTATCTAGGTGTACATCCTACTCCTACAATGGACCAACTATCACCAACATCCACTATAAGGACTCATTGAGTCAATATTTATGTGTAGTCAAACTCTAACAGCCTCACTGCGAGTAGCTGTAGCACCGTAGGTCAAAGAACCAGTCATACTACTGCAGCATCGAAAAAGTCACAAACGAGTGAGCAGACATCCATGTGACTTCTCATGTTGGTCATACTCAGTACTAGTTATTCTCTAATAACCATCTACACTCTCGCTCCAGTATCACTACACTGCAGACTCGAGACTCATCTGCCTAAATGAAGCGATCCGTGCACTGATCTATCTAGATCAATCACCATCTCCATGATGATCCTATGATCAGGAGCAATTTAGGAATTAACCATCAATGACATATGTCTTAAATTTTCAACTCTTTGAGAATATGTGTCATCATTTTGTTAATCCCTTGGATGATTCATGGACACATAAAATATGAATGATATTATAAATGCCCATTAAGTATAAAATCATGTCCTAGTAATATGATATGCATCAGTCAAAATTGGCTTCTAGGGCATACATCCAACAATTTTTCATTTATACTAAAGCCAATCTGCCATATACCAAGCTCCATCTTCTTAAGACATGCTTTAGTCTTCGGCTAGCTAAGTGACTTACTAGTGGGTTAACCACATCTTATGTAGAGTTTGTTCTCTACACCTTTATGTATTTCTATTTGAGGTAGTCGCATATTCTGTTGCTCTATGTGCTTGGATATCTGATAAGACCTAGGCTCCTTAGCAAGAGCTATGGCGCCACTATCTTTGTGGTATAGTATCATGGCATCTGATAGCATGACATCCAATTCTACAACTAACATTAGAATCAAAATATATCTTACACATCTACAATGTACTTAGCTTCCATCGATCGATTGCTTGAAACCCTTCCAAGATATCAAATCATGATTACACAGGAACACAGCCATGTAGTAGACATTCTACCAGTTACATTAGACATAAAGTTTGAATTGGTGTATCCTCCCACTCCTAACTTTGATCCTTCTTCAAAATTAAGAATAAATCTTTTAGTTCTTCTTAAGTACTTAAGAATATTTTTAAAGCAATCCAGCACTCCTAGCTTGGATACAACTGATATCTACTTGTGACATTCACAGAATTAATTATATCAATTTAAGTATATTATATGGCATACGTCTATGTCCAAGAGGATAGCAGACCCCTCTTCAAGATTTCTATGCTGAACTCTTTCAGCATCTACTCTCTGTACTTTATCTGTGAAAACATAAGCATTCAATTACATCTATCTCTATAGATCTTTATATTCTCAGAATATAAGATGCTTGCTTTATGTCTTTCATGAAGAATTCTATATACAACCATATTTTAATCGATGTCAGTATTAGACACTCTCACTGATCTTTTTGGAAACACGTAATTTTTTATTTCTGATCAAACAATTTGATCATATCACCAAAGTGAATGTTCCAACTCCAAAATTATTATAGATTTTGTGATCTCTTATCACGAGAAGTAAAATCCATAAGCTACTCCATATAGAAATCTTCAAAAGATATTTAGTTAGAAAAGCTATTTCATATCCCTTTCTTGGAGTCGATGTCTGACATCGCTTCGTTGTAGGTTTTGGAATCATCTTTATATTCTCTATCTCCCATGAGAAATAATTTTTCTCTACATCCTCTGTTAAGTATATCCAAATACCTTTCGAGAGGATGGAAGATCCTACTATATGTCCGAGGTGGAGAAGGAATATATGTATACTGGCTCATCATGAATATGTTCTTTAGATTCTATGGCTCGTTGCTCTTCAGAGACATTTTCTTCAAGTTTAACTCTCTTCCCACTGCTTCATTTTGGTTAAACAATTTTTTAAGAGGATAGCGTGATGGGTCATAATCACATTGTGATCCTTTCAGAAGAAAAGTAATATCCCAAACTCTTGTAGAATGAGCTTTATAGACCTATCCTCTAATATATCCGCCTGTTGTTCTTGACACAGGCTGGACATATTTGAATCCTAAAATAATCAAGATTCAGTTCTCATCATGCTGTATCTCATATGGTGTGGTAGGAATAGATTTAGAGAGAACCTAATTTCATAAAAATAAAGCATGTCTCTAAAGAAATAAATTAGTGAAGTTCATCATGGATCGGACTATATCTCATATAGTCCCATGACTCTTCTTAATTATCTTATTGAGCTGAGATGTACTAAGAGAAGTCCAATATGAAACTATGTCATTTTATGAGATAATCAAATTTTTTTTTCTTTGGTATTGCATCCTCGATTCGATCGAAGTATCTTTAAGAATTTTTTAATTTACTTCTCTACGTTACATCTGAATTCTTTAAACCTTTCAAAAATTTTAAATTTATATTTCATATACTTATCCATACCATGACTGATCATTGGTAAAGATAACGAAGTAGAGATAACTCCCTTTATTAGCACATCAAATGGGCTACATATATCAAATGTGTACTAGGATAAGTATCTCAGTGGTCTTATTTCTCTTATCCCACAAAGGGTAGCTTGGCTATTTTTTTTCAAAGAGATGATGCACAAACTAGATGTGACTCCACAGTCAATGAGCCCAAAATCTCATATTTCTCTAGTCTGTTAATCATTTCTTCTCCTATACAACTTAGCTTAAAGTTTTACATATACTTAAGGTTTATCTCAACTCTGGATCTTTTAGATCTAATGGTATTCACTGCTTGCTCAATTAAGTTCACAGATGCATCATCATGTAAATGATAGAGACTGTCTCTAAAAATTGAATCTAAATGATAATCACAAAGGACAGATACCTATGGCCATAGTAGCAACTCTTGCCCTATTGTCATTTTTTAGGGTTACTTTTTTAGCCCTTCACCTTCCTATGGACTCTGTACTAAAGTGCATGAAAATCACTAGAGTCTAAGCTCAACTGAGAGAAAAAAATATTGTAAGGATAGTACTGAGCAAATTTGATAAGTCTACTCAAGGCATGTCCTTATTTCTTTAGGCTCTCCAAGTACGTACCTCCAAACTTTTCAAAGTTTCTTTGTTAACAATATTTTGACCAATTCAGATAAGATGCCAAGAAGTTCATTCGTATGGTAGTTTACCATAAACTATCCATATAAACTAAAAAGAGATCGTAGGACTAAATCCACAAGCAATTTCTTGTGCATAGTCATGTCAAGCCTTTTAAGCTTCTTAATATCTTTGATTATTATCAAATAACGATCATAGATTGACTGTCCATTATGCATCTCATGTGCTGTGCGACTCTGATCACCTCACAACACTTGTAAATGAATCAATATATCATTGGCAGTGAATATGTGCTCATGCATACGTTGGAGTTCATCTAACATGGACTTCAACATGTAGCACCTATCTTTATTGTCATTGTCCAACCACTCATCAAGTATAACTCGTTGACTTTGGATTGGACTTAGAATAATCTGATAGAAAATATTATTTAATTTTTTAAAATTAAGAATGATTCTTAGATTTGTGAGCCAGCCTATGTAATTGATTTCACTTAAACGATTGATATCTAAAATTTGAGCTAGAGGATTGGAAGCTGACACAATAAACAATATAGAGCAAAGATTCTAGTTGGATATTTGTACTTATTTCATAATTTGCTCTGAGAACTTTTAGATACAAAAAGACTCCTACTATTTTATCAGATCTCTCACACTCTCCGGATGGAGAAATGAAAATCCTAATGTGATAACTAAATTTTTTAGTGGGTGCTACATTCCCACCGATGCCGTACATCTCACCTAATAGTTATTGGTATCATGCATATCGATGCGTGGACAACTCTTTGCCCGGATGCTTCTTTAAGCATGTTGCAGCGACTTGATCTTTAAGTCATGTGGGCTCACCTAACAGTTATTGTCCACACTCCTTAGTTAAGTCAGACCCACCGTTCACAAGCAGGTGCAAAGCCGTTATTGGGTCCCTCACCTAACAGTTATTGGACCCAACCCCATATTTATCTTGGAATAGTTTTTGGTTAATAGAGTGGTTGCGTGTACCCAATACAACTAAACCACTGTGATCAGTCGAGAATAATCAATGCCAGTAGCACGCCCGCACATCTACAACAGTGAAAGATCATTGGACTTAATATTAATGAAAATATTTAGATTTAGGTCTCATCTAATCAGTCATCACATGACTGATTTAATTGGCATGGCCTAAATCAAACCATTAAGCAATTATATTTGAGACTCAATCTTCTAAATTGATCAGATAAGTAGAGATTGGTGGGGATCCTCCCATTGCTTTCTTTAGATACCAACAAATTAGTCAGGTCAGCAAATAAAATCAATTAAATAATTATCTTTCAATTATTTGTCTTAGACATCAATTGGTTAATTAGTCTGAATATGTTAGCTTAGGTGAATTAGATTCGAGCCATAGAGCTGAATTAAGTCCTTAGATTAATCGATTCTACATGTGGGTATCAATCGATTTGATCAACAATAATTGTATGATTTTAAGCTCTATTGACCTAATTCTAATTAATACTTGATTTGGTTTGCTCAACTGCTAAATCAATTTAGACCCATTATGATCAAATCAGAAACCCTAGATGTAAACCAATTACATGACCTAATTTGATCTACACATGACCAATCCCTCATGCATAAACACTAATTTCATATCTTAAATCTAAATTTTTAGATCTAAATTTTTTGCATGAAAAGTATGTTTTGATCTCAAAATAATTTTCAGATCATACATATAAACATATATCATATATATGAATAAAGTTCAGGTCATAGAAACAGATTTCAGCCCTAAACATGCTTTCATATATCATATATATGAATCAAAATAGATCTTAAAATTCTTTTCAGATCTAAACAATAAAATATATGTCATATATATGCTAAAAAATTAGATCTAAAATTTTATTTTAATTAAAAATTTTAATATTATTCTAAGACAACCATTCAGCATAATAAGTTATGTCAGGACAACCTTATGTCAGAATGATATTAAAAACTTTTAGATCTAAAATTTTTTCTATAGATTTCAGATCTAAATCCTAATCTCATGTATATGATGTGACTCTAATACTACTATTGAATTTCATGATTTCATGCATGCAAAAATTTTAAAATAAGTATGTAGTAAAATTTAAAAATTCAGATTAAATCTAATTTAATCTAAGCATGCATAAGATCAAATTTTAAAATCATAAAATAGGATCTACATATGTGAGATAGGATTTAGATATAAAAATTAAATAGAAAAAAATAAATAGAGAAGATCTAATCTTCATATCTTGGCACAGATCGATCTACACTATGAACTGATGATCATAGATATCTTTCGAAGGTCCCTTGAAGCTGCACAAGTATTCGACCTTTATGGATATCCATACGAGATTTTGATATGATCAGAAAATTCTTGATCTCATCGAGGTGCTAGCTCCCTTACAGAGATTGCATCTTGATGGTTAATTTTTTTTTTCTCTTAAGACACTCTTAGAGAAGAAGAAAAAAATAGAAGGATGATGATCTCTATGCTAGAGATCATGAGAAGAACACTTTCTTCTTTTTCTTCTTAAAATCCATGCACCAAATCTCTATGCTAGAGATGTAGAAAATTTATGTCCAACTCTTGGACAAAAGGAGAGAACAAATTTCATGTCCATACTTGGACAAAAGAGAGAGAGACATAGTCCTAACAACCAACCTTTGGTTGTTGGTAAGAAAGAAGGGATATGAACCAACTAACCTCATGCCATGACTTCATGCTGCGCCTCTCTTCTCCCTTAGGAATTTTTCACGCACAAACCTCTCCTTTGGGCATCAAAAAATTGATCCATATCAAGTCCTTTTATGCCTCATAAGATCCCATGTTTAAATAGGAGAAGGAGATAAGGTTTTAGGTTAGAGTCCAAACTTCTTTGGACTCTTAATTTGTGCCGCCCACCTACACTTCTTTTGCACCAACATAACTAATGGAGAAAAGAGAATTTGATATGACATATTACACACAAAAAGGGAGAGGGCATGGGTATATATGGCATCCAAAATCAAGTGGGCATGGGGCTGGTTTATGGTGCATAGAGGAAGTGGAGTCCAATCCACATGGGACTCCTCTTAGGTGGTTAATTTAAATCAAATAAAATTTTAACCAATTTTAATCATATTAAAAATTGATTAGACCCAAATAGATTGAAATTTTAATCTGATTAGGAGCTCAAACTATTTAGATTAAAATCTAGTCCAATTAAAAATTAGATATCATCCAATTAGAGGAGTTCTAATCCTTTTGGCCTCTTTCTTGATGCTTGAGTCAAACTCAAATCCTAATCAAATAATAAATTATTCTTCCATGCAATTTGATTATCTCATATCTTAATTAGACTTGATTAAATTAAATCTATGTCAAGTTAAATTGAATCTAATTCAATTAGACTTGATGCAAGCCTCATTGCTTAATCAAATTGAGTCAATTAGCAATCTAATTACTATTTAATCCTCCTATAACTCACTAACTCTTTAGCGAGTTACTTAATTATAATTTTTATATTAAATTAATTATCAATCAAATTGATAATTAAATCCTATCACGATTCATAATCGTAATTCAACCTTCTGATCCATCAAAAATCTCTTTGTGTGTGACCCCATAGATTCTATTCTTTCTGATAGTGAGATATATTGTGATCTCTATCACAATATCATCAAAACTCTTTTCAATAGGTTGAAATAATTCCAACTTTGCCCATCAAAGATCATCAATCATCGAGATGATGCTCGTGGGTCTCACAATCCACCAGTAACACCTAGCAGTATGTAGTGGCAATCTAGCAGAATAAAAGATAATGAATCTCTAGGTGCAGTTAACGTATGATATAGTCTCTCTATCGTGAGTCCCAACTAGATGGCAGATCATAAATAAATCATCAAACCTCATCATCAGTCATATGATAGATTCAATTAGCTCGAGTCCATGTGTGATTCTTGTAGAAACTTTTTTTCATTAATCACACTGCTATGATCATAGATTTAAGGACTCAACTTTTTAAATCCCATAGGACTACTCCCTTCTACTAGAATTGATAGATTCCATCTAGATGTACATCCTATTCCTACAGTGGACTAACTGTCACCAACATCCATTACAAGGATTCATTGAGTCAATATTTATGTGTAGTCAAACTCCAGCAACCTCATTGTGAGCAGCTGTAGCACTGTAGGTCAAAGGATCAGTCATACTATTGCAGCATCAAAAAAGTTACTAACGAGTAAGTAGACATCCATGTGATTTTTCGTGTTGATCACACTTAATGCTAGTTGTTCTTTAACAAGCACTTGTACTCTCGCTCCAGTGTCGCTATATCGCAGACTTGAGACTCATTTATCTGAAGTGATCCGTGCACTGGTCTATCTAGATCAATCACCATCCCCATGATGATCCTATGATCAGGAGCAATTTAAAAATTAACGATCAATGATACATGTCTGAAATTCTCAACTCTTTGAGAATGTGTCATCATCTTGTTAATTCTTTAGATGATTCATGGACACATAAAATATGAATGATATTTTAAATACCCATTAAGTACAAAATCATGTCTTAGTAATATGATATGCATCAGTCAAGATTGACTTCTAGGGCATACATCCAACAGTAAGAGCCTAAAAGGCCTAAGAGATGGTCTCAAGCCAAAGAGAGTAATTCTCATGTAAGTCCAGTGTCTTTTCTAAGGCCTAATTTGTAACCAATAGGTAATACAAATGTGGAGGACAGAAGAAACTTAAGAGCAAAATTGAATAAAGGATTTAGAGAAACTGATTGCTTGGATTGAAGTTTGACGATACAAATTGAGCAAAATGGAAAGACATAGCATTTTGGAAATTTGCTCGAGGCACCAATAGGCAATCATCAATAAAAGAAATATGGAAAATAGAAATTCCTTGTCATCTTAGATTATAGGCATGTAATGCTTTAACTTGAATAGCCCGATACAGCAAATTAGAACTTTCATAGTCATAATATAAAGATAAGATGACAATGGACATCCTTGTCTAAGATCCCTTGGAGGAGAAAACCAAGAAGGAGAACCATTAACGAAAAGAGCAAATCTAGGCTTAAAGATACAAGCCTTGATTCAAGAAATAAAATGAGGACGCAAATCAAAAGATGCCATAACCAAAGATAAGTAGCTCCAATTGACTCAATCAAAGGTCTTTTCCACATCAAGTTCGATAGCCATAAGGCTTTGAATTCAAGAAGTATATGATAAGAAATATGTTGCTGCTCGATTCAATCGAAGTTAGAGAGAAGATGACTGAGCCTCATGCAAGGATGCTGGTGCTAGAGTGACCTGCAAAATAAGTTCAAATCAAAGATTTTTACTCTGACAAAAATCCATCGATACTCAAATCAGATTCAGAGAACAATAAGAGTAGCAATGAGTTCTCTGAGAAGAATTGATTAACTCATCTTGATCCTTAGGGCTTTGGTTGCTTATATAAAAGATTGTCAAATAGTTGGTCACATAGCTATATGAAGATTATGAGATCTCGAGATTGCATGGCCGTTGAGCTTACCATTACAAATGAGATAATCTAGCCCTTAATCACTCCCATGGATTGAGGAGGTCGTTACTGACAATATATTGAGTGGAAGATTTGAATATCCTTATTGAATATCTTCAAAAATCATGCATGATCTTTTGACCTTTTTGAGTTGGGTGAGTGGTGTCACTTCATGGTACATAAGGATCCCACCTATTAATTGCATAGGCTGTCAATTAGGAGCTAAGAGTGTGGAGAGATTTTAGCCTCCATATGCTTCCATGTGGGGGTATTTATTATTTTTGATCTTTCTTGCATGGTGTGGGTGGTTGCCATGGCATGAAGATGGTTAAATATAGAAGGTAACTTAGCTTAGCACATAACTCAAGATAACTCAGCTCATATCAGGATAGCTCATATCAGTATAGATATCTCTTCCTAGTACATTGCTCAGGATAGCCCAGCTCAACACATAGTTGGGATAGCTCAGCTTCGCATGTGGCTTAGGATAGCTCAGCTTAGTAGGATAGCTCATCTCAGCATGGTATAGCTCTTCGAAGCATAGTATAGCTCAGCTACCCCCAAATCTACGTTCCAGATATGAATTCGAGGCATCCATGATACCACCATAATACTATCTCCTACTCTTGAGTCTGAGAATCATATGAAAGGAGTACTACTGAAATGATGCCTCGATCTTAGGGATGTCCATCCATGCATCCTATTAAGGTATTAATTTCTCATTTAATGCAGATAGCGGAAGCACCTAAAGAAAAGTTTGAATTTTAAGCCGATCTAAGGCCTTTTGAGCTTAGGTCGATTTAAGACCTTATGAGTAGCATGCTTTGCTCTTCATATGAGCGGCATCTTGTGCTTCACTCTTCACATGAGCATCTTGTGATCTGCTCATCTTCAGTCGATCAAAAGCTGGTCTGGATGAAGATCGACAGACTGAAGGATCTGAAGATAACTCAATGGACTGTGGAGGTCTCGTAGGTTGTCCTCCATAGGAGTATAGCTTGGAAGAAAACTCGATGAGCTGATCTGAATAGAGATCGACGGAATGGAGGATCTGAAGATAACTCGATGGGCTACAGAGATCCCATAAGTTATCCTCTGTAGGAGTACAGCTTGGAGGAAAACTCGATAAGCTGGTTTGGATAGAGATCGATGAGTTGGAGGATTTGGAGATAACTCGACGGGCTGTGGAGATCTCGTAGGTTATCCTCCATAGAAGTATAACTCAAAGAAAAACTCGATGAGCTGGTCCAGATAGAGATCGATGGGCTGGAGGATCCGGAGATAACTCGATGAACTACGAAGGTCCCGTAGGTTGTCTTCTACAGGAATACGGCTCAGAGAAAAACTCGACGAGCTGGTCCAGATAGAGATTGATGGGTTGGAGATAACTCAACAGGTTGCAAAGGCCCCATAAATTGTCCTCTATAGGAGTATGACTTGGAGAAAAACTCGATGAGCTGGTCTAGATAGAGATCGATGGATTGGAAGATCCAAAGATAACTCGATGGGGCTGTGGAGGTCCCGTAGGCTATTCTCTGTAGGAGTATGGTTTGGAAAAAAACTTGATGAGCTGGTCCAAATAGAGATCAATGGGCTAGAGGATCCGACGATAACTCGACGGGCTATGGAGGTCCCGTAGGTTGTCCTTCATAGGAGTACGACTCTGAGAGAAACTCGACGAGTTGACCTGAATAAAGATCGACGTGCTAGAGGATCCGGAGATAACTCGACATGCTGCGAAGGTCTTGTAGCTTGTCCTCCACAGAAATACGGCTTGGAGAAAAATTCGACGAGCTAGCTTGGATAGAGATCGACGGACTGGAGGACCCAAAGATAACTCGACGGGCTATGGAGGTCTTGTAGGTTGTCCTTTACAGGAGTATGGTTCAGAGAAAAACTTGATGAGCTGGTTTGGATAGAGATTGATGGACTGGAGGATCCGGACATAACTTGACAGGCTGCGGAGGTCCCATAGGTTGTCCTCTGTAGGAGTATGACTCAGAAGAAAACTTGACGAGCTGGTCCGGAAAGAGATCGATGGGCTAGTGGATTCAGAGATAACTCGACAGGCTGCGGAGGTCCCATAGGTTGTCCTCCATAGGAGTATAGCTCGGAGAAAAACTCAACGAGCTGGTCCAAAAAGAGATCGATGGGTTGGAGGATCCAGAGATAACTCGACAGCTTGTGGAGGTCCAATAGGTTATCCTCCATAGTAGTACGGCTCAAAAAAAAATTCGACGAGCTAGTCCGGATAGAGATCGATGGATTGAAGGATCCGGAGATAACTCGACGGACTGTAAAGATCCCATAGGTTGTCTTCCATTGGAGTATGGCTCAAAGAAAAACTCGATGAGTTGGCCAAGATAGAAATCGACGGGCTCAACGAGTTGGCCCGAATAGAGATCGACAGGCTTCATCTAAGGTTTGTAGTTATAAACCTGCACACAAAAGATGAGAGGACTCACCAGACTAGCTTTAGCAAGATATTTTGATTTTTCAATTAAAATAATAGGTAATTAGGCTGATATTATCCTATTTTGCTTAAGTTGGCCTTTTGGTGATGTTGCCCCTTTGAGGCTAGTTTTTAGGAGGTGATCTCTCTAGTGACATAGATCTCACATCATCGTTGTGGCCTTGAACTGATCTCCACTCCAGCTTAAGTGTTATCACAATATTTTGCTTAAGTGTTGCTACTCTATTCAATCAAAATCAGAGAGAAGATGACTGAGTCTCGTGTAGGGATGCTGGTGCTGGAGTACCTGTAAAATAAGTTCAAACCGAAGGTTTTCACTCCGACGAGGATCCTCTGACACTCAAGTCAGATTCAGAGAATAAAAGGAGCAGCAACGAGTTCTCTGAGAGAGATTGATTGACTTATCTTGATCTTTGGGGCTTTGGTTGTTTATATAAAAGACTGTCGAATAGTTGGTCACATAATTGTATGAAGATTGTGAGATCCGAAGATTGCAAGGCCATTGAACTTGCCATTATGGGCAAGATAATTTAGTCTTTAATTGCTCTCGTGGAGTGAGGAGGCCATTACTGACAATATATTGAGTGAAAGATTTGAATATCCTCATTGAATATCCTCGAAGATCGTGTGTCACGCCCCCGACCCGAGATTCGTGGATCGAGGGTCGCGGCAACCGCCGCATACTCATGAAGAACTCTCTCCATAAGCATGCAAGGCATCTCATCACGATATCAATGCATCGCAGCGGAATAAATTCAAATAATTATTATTCAACTATAATTCAAGTAATTAAATCAAATGTCTTACATCTAATAAATTTTTTGCTAAAACAATAAAGATAATAGATCTAAGTTCAATGAAGTTGACAATGCTAAATCTCGCCTCTAAAAGCTCTGTCCCAATATTTCTTCCCACGCTCGAAATTAATTATCTGAATCTGAAAAATAGAAAGAAAGGTAATGAGCTAGACCGCCCAGTAAGTAACAAATATCTCAACCAGATATTTCAGATATTATATAATTTTCAAGAATAATGCTGCAATTAAAACATAAAAATATATTTCATGCTGATTTAATGCAGATCCAATATTTCCAAATATTCACATATAATATATTCATAAATCCGATTCGATTCAAAAACACTCGTAACTCAACAGCCTTGACTATGACCAACGTTTAACCCCCATTGGCGGGGTCTACAGAATACCAGCGCACAACCCCCACTGGCAGGGTCCAGAAATACCAGCGCACAACCTCCACTGGCAGGGTCCACAAATACCAGCGCACAACCCCCACTGGCAGGGTCCACAAAGTACCAACGTATAATCCCCATTGGCGGGGCCCACTGAAACATAGTTAGGCTGAGAGCATAAATCCGATCTATATCAAAACACTTAGTACCACAATATATATCATAATCTTTCACTAAATATGTGCATAAATCGATATACCATAACATTTCAAAAGCACTTTTCTTTCAAAACATAATTCCATAAATCATGCATAATTTCAGAGAATAATTATTTATTTTCAGAATAAATATGGAATATCTCGAGAAGATGATTCATTACTTACCTTTCACGGAGCACTGAACGAATGGATCGACTAATTTCTAGTAGATTCTTCCGTGCCTATTATCCAAAATTATATTTTTACATTAATTTAATTCAAAATTAAATCTAACAAATCCCAAAATTAAAATCTCGCTTAAAATCAGACTCGTCTCTAAACTCGATCAAAATCATCAGATGAAGCCTTCCACTACGCTAATCTTAGAAGGATAACTTTAGAGAGAGAGAAATCCATCAAGAGAGAGAAATAGGCTAGAGAGAGAAAATTTTAGAGAGAGAAAGTAGAGAGAAAAAGTCCAATTCCAGAGAGAGAAAATCAGGGTTCAGACTGAAAGAAGAGAGAGAAGAGAGAGAAACTCTCTCTCTCATCAATTTCAATTTTTTTATTTTTTTATTTATTTATTTATTTACTTACTTATATATATATATACATATATATATATATATTTATTTATTTATTATTATTATTATTATTATTTTTTCTTCTTTTCTTTTTCTTCTTTTTCTTCTTTTTTTTTTTCTTTCCTTTTCTTTTTTTTTTCTTTTTTTCTTTTTCTTCTTTTTCTTCTTTTCTTTTTCTTTTTCTTTTCTTTTTCTTCTTTTCTTTTTCTTTTTCTTTTCTTTTTCTTCTTCTTCTTCTTCTTCTTCTTTTTCCTTGGTTCCTTCCAGGCCGAACAGGGGACGGTGGGGGTTCTCCGGCCTTGACCGGCCGTTCGGGCCACGACCGCCACGGCGGAGGCCGACGGCCGACGGGAATCACTCCTCCGATCACGGAGGAGGGTGGCCGGCGATCAATTCCGATCGCCGGCGCCGGAAACTTCAAGGAAAAGAGACCCAAAAACAGAGGTCCCTTTCCCGATCGAAAATCGGCGACTTTTGTCGCCGGCAGCCGCGCACAATTGCACGGGGAGGAAGAAGAAGAAAGAGGAGAAGAAGAGGGGAAACTTACCTTAACCTCCGGTGACCTCGCCGGCGAGAAAACACGGCGAGAACCCGAACGATATCCGCGGCTTCGATTTGAGAAAAACGGAGAGAAAGAGAGAGGGAGGAGGTCGATCTTCAGTCTAAAGGGGAAGGGGTCTTCTTATAGAGAGTCCTAGGACTCCGAAGGGTCCTAGGATTCCTGATTTGCTTGGGTTTCGCCGGAGAAGAAGACTCCTACCGGGAGTCTTCTTCCCGGTTGCTCTGTTTTTTTTTCTGTTTTTTTTTTTGTTTTGGGCTATAACATTCTTCACCCCTAAAAAGAAATTTCATCCTCGAAATTTTTCATACCTGTCACCATTGTATTGAAAGCCTGTGGATTCTGTTGAGTAAGCGCATAAACTCTTCCCTGGGTTTATTATGATGCTCATACTTTAACGTCCCAATATTCCTAATGTTTACCCACCTACACTCATACTATGTCAAATTCTATGTGTCATAATTTATCCACTTATGCTCTGATACCATATTAATTGTCACGCCCCCGACCCGAGATTCGTGAATCGAGGGTCGCGGCAACCGCCGCATACTCATGAAGAACTATCTCCATAAGCATGCAAGGCATCTCATCACGATATCAATGCATCGCAGCGGAATAAATTTAAATAATTATTATTCAACTATAATTCAAGTAATTAAATCAAATGTCTTACATCTAATAAAATTTTTGCTAAAACAATAAAGACAATAGATCTAAGTTCAATGAAGTTGACAATGCTAAATCTCGCCTCTAAAAGCTCTGTCCCAATATTTCTTCCCACGCTCGAAATTAATTATCTGAATCTGAAAAATAGAAAGAAAGGTAATGAGCTAGACCGCCCAGTAAGTAACAAATATCTCAACCAGATATTTCAGATATTATATAATTTTCAAGAATAATGCTGCAATTAAAACATAAAAATATATTTCATGCTGATTTAATGCAGATCCAATATTTCCAAATATTCACATATAATATATTCATAAATCCGATTCGATTCAAAAACACTCGTAACTCAACAGCCTTGACTATGACCAACGTTTAACCCCCATTGGCGGGGTCCACAGAATACCAGCGCACAACCCCCACTGGCAGGGTCCAGAAATACCAGCGCACAACCCCCACTGGCAGGGTCTACAAATACCAGCGCACAACCCCCACTGGCAGGGTCCACAAAGTACCAACGTATAATCCCCATTGGCGGGGCCCACTGAAACATAGTTAGGCTGAGAGCATAAATCCGATCTATATCAAAACACTTAGTACCACAATATATATCATAATCTTTCACTAAACATGTGCATAAATCGATATACCATAACATTTCAAAAGCACTTTTCTTTCAAAACATAATTCCATAAATCATGCATAATTTCAGAGAATAATTATTTATTTTCAGAATAAATATGGAATATCTTGAGAAGATGATTCATTACTTACCTTTCACGGAGCACTGAACGAATGGATCGACTAACTTCTAGTAGATTCTTCCGTGCCTATTATCCAAAATTATATTTTTACATTAATTTAATTCAAAATTAAATCTAACAAATCCCAAAATTAAAATCTCGCTTAAAATCAGACTCGTCTCTAAACTCGATCAGAATCATCAGATGAAGCATTCCACTACGCTAATCTTAGAAGGATAACTTTAGAGAGAGTGAAATCCATCAAGAGAGAGAAACAGGCTAGAGAGAGAAAATTTTAGAGAGAGAAAGTAGAGAGAAAAAGTCCAATTCCAGAGAGAGAAAATCAGGGTTCAGACTGAAAGAAGAGAGAGAAGAGAGAGAAACTCTCTCTCTCATCAATTTCAATTTTTTTATTTATTTATTTATTTACTTACTTATATATATATATACATATATATTTATTTATTTATTTATTATTATTATTATTTTTTTTTCTTCTTTTCTTTTTCTTCTTTTTCTTCTTTTTTTTTTCTTTCCTTTTCTTTTTTTTTTCTTTTTTTCTTTTTCTTCTTTTTCTTCTTTTCTTTTTCTTTTTCTTTTCTTTTTCTTCTTCTTCTTCTTCTTCTTCTTTTTCCTTGGTTCCTTCCAGGCCGAACAGGGGACGGTGGGGGTTCTCCGGCCTTGACCGGCCGTTCGGGCCACGGCCGCCGCGGCGGAGGCCGACGGCCGATGGGAATCACTCCCCCGGTCACGGAGGAGGGTGGCCGGCGATCAATTCCGATCGTCGGTGCCGGAAACTTCAAGGAAAAGAGACCCAAAAACAGAGGTCCCTTTCCCGATCGAAAATCGGCGACTTTTGTCGCCGGCAGCCGCGCACAATTGCACGGGGAGGAAGAAGAAGAAAGAGGAGAAGAAGAGGGGAAACTTACCTTAACCTCCGGTGACCTCGCCGGCGAGAAAATACGGCGAGAACCCGAACGATATCCGCGGCTTCGATTTAAGAAAAACGGAGAGAAAGAGAGAGGGAGGAGGTCGATCTTCAGTCTAAAGGGGAAGGGGTCTTCTTATAGAGAGTCCTAGGACTCCGAAAGGTCCTAGGATTCCTGATTCGCTTGGGTTTCGCCGGAGAAGAAGACTCCTACCGGGAGTCTTCTTCCCGGTTGCTCTGTTTTTTTTTCTATTTTTTTTTTGTTTTGGGCTATAACATTCTTCACCCCTAAAAAGAAATTTCGTCCTCGAAATTTTTCATACCTGTCACCATTGTATCGGAAGCCTGTGGATTCTGTTGAGTAAGCGCATAAACTCTTCCCTGGGTTTATTATGATGCTCATACTTTAACGTCCCAATATTCCTAATGTTTACCCACCTACACTCATACTATGTTAAATTCTATGTGTCATAATTTATCCACTTATGCTCTGATACCATATTAATTGTCACGCCCCCGACTCGAGATTCGTGGATCGAGGGTCGCGGCAACCGCCGCATACTCATGAAGAACTCTCTCCATAAGCATGCAAGGCATCTCATCACGATATCAATGCATCACAGCGGAATAAATTCAAATAATTATTATTCAACTATAATTCAAGTAATTAAATCAAATGTCTTACATCTAATAAAATTTTTGCTAAAACAATAAAGACAATAGATCTAAGTTCAATGAAGTTGACAATGCTAAATCTCGCCTCTAAAAGCTCTGTCCCAATATTTCTTCCCACGCTCGAAATTAATTATCTGAATCTGAAAAATAGAAAGAAAGGTAATGAGCTAGACCGCCCAGTAAGTAACAAATATCTCAACCAGATATTTCAGATATTATATAATTTTTAAGAATAATGCTGCAATTAAAACATAAAAATATATTTCATGCTGATTTAATGCAGATCCAATATTTCCAAATATTCACATATAATATATTCATAAATTTGATTCGATTCAAAAACACTCGTAACTCAACAGCCTTGACTATGACCAACGTTTAACCCCCATTGGCGGGGTCCACAGAATACCAGCGCACAACCCCCACTGGCAGGGTCCAGAAATACCAGCGCACAACCTCCACTGGCAGGGTCCACAAATACCAGCGCACAACCCCCACTGGCAGGGTCCACAAAGTACCAATGTATAATCTCCATTGGCGGGGCCTACTGAAACATAGTTAGGCTGAGAGCATAAATCCGATCTATATCAAAACACTTAGTACCACAATATATATCATAATCTTTTACTAAACATGTGCATAAATCGATATACCATAACATTTCAAAAGCACTTTTCTTTCAAAACATAATTCCGTAAATCATGCATAATTTCAGAGAATAATTATTTATTTTCAGAATAAATATGGAATATCTCGAAAAGATGATTCATTACTTACCTTTCACGGAGCACTGAACGAATGGATCGACTAACTTCTAGTAGATTCTTCCATGCCTATTATCCAAAATTATATTTTTACATTAATTTAATTCAAAATTAAATCTAATAAATCCTAAAATTAAAATCTCGCTTAAAATCAGACTCGTCTCTAAACTCGATCAGAATCATCAGATGAAGCCTTCCACTACGCTAATCTTAGAAGGATAACTTTAGAGAGAGAGAAATCCATCAAGAGAGAGAAATAGGCTAGAGAGAGAAAATTCTAGAGAGAGAAAGTAGAGAGAGAAAGTCCAATTCCAGAGAGAGAAAATCAGGGTTCAGACTGAAAGAAGAGAGAGAAGAGAGAGAAACTCTCTCTCTCATCAATTTCAATTTATTTATTTATTTATTTATTTATTTATTTACTTACTTATATATATATATACATATATATATATATTTATTTATTTATTATTATTTTTTTTTTTCTTCTTTTCTTTTTCTTCTTTTTCTTCTTTTTTTTTCTTTCCTTTTCTTTTTTTTTCTTTTTTCTTTTTCTTCTTTTTCTTCTTTTCTTTTTCTTTTTCTTTTCTTTTTCTTCTTCTTCTTCTTCTTCTTCTTTTTCCTTGGTTCCTTCCAGGCCGAACAGGGGACGGTGGGGGTTCTCCGGCCTTGACCGGCCGTTCGGGCCACGACCGCCACGGCGGAGGCCGACGGCCGACGGGAATCACTCCCCCGGTCATGGAGGAGGGTGGCCGGCGATCAATTCCGATCGCCGGCGCCGGAAACTTCAAGAAAAAGAGACCCAAAAACAGAGGTCCCTTTTCCGATCGGAAATCGGCGACTTTTGTCGCCGGCAGCCGCGCACAATTGCACGGGGAGGAAGAAGAAGAAAGAGGAGAAGAAGAGGGGAAACTTACCTTAACCTCCGGTGACCTCGCCGGCGAGAAAACACAGCGAGAACCCGAACGATATCCGCGGCTTCGATTTGAGAAAAATGGAGAGAAAGAGAGAGGGAGGAGGTCGATCTTCAGTCTAAAGGGGAAGAGGTCTTCTTATAGAGAGTCCTAGGACTCCGAAGGGTCCTAGGATTCCTGATTCGCTTGGGTTTCGCCGGAGAAGAAGACTCCTACCGGGAGTCTTCTTCCCGGTTGCTCTGTTTTTTTTTCTATTTTTTTTTTGTTTTGGGCTATAACATCGTGCCTGACCTTTTGACCTCTTGAGTTGGGTGAGTGGTGTCACCTCATGATATATGAGGGTTCCACCTATTAATTACATAGGCTGTCAATCAGAAGCTGAGAGAGTGGATAGATTTTAGCCTCCATATACTCTCATGTGGGGGTATTTATTATTTTCGGCCTTTTTTGCATAGTGTAGGTGGCTGCCATAGTATGAAGATAGCTAAGTATAGAAGGATAGCTCAGCTCAGCACATAGCTCAAGATAGCTCAGCTCATATTAGGATAGCTCATATCAGCATAGATAGCTCTTCTCAGCACATAGCTCAGGATAGCTCAGCTCAATACATAATTGGGATAGCTCAGCTCAGCAGGATAGCTCATCTCAGCATAGTATAGCTCTTCTCAGCATAGTATAGCTCAGTCACTCCCAAATCTATATCTTGATATGAATCTGTGGCATCCATAATACCACCGTAACATTATCCCTCTACTTCTGAGTTTGAGAATCAGATGAAAGAAGTACTGCTGATATGATGTCTCGATCTTAGAGACGTCCATCCATGCATCCAATTAAGACATCTGTTCCTCATTTAATGCGGGCGACGGAAGCACCTAAAGAAAAGCTTAAATTTTAAGTCGATCTAAGGCCTTATGAGCTTAGGTCAATCTAAGGCCTCATGAGTGACATGATCTACTCTTCATATGAGTGGCATCTTGTGCTCTGCTCTTCGTATGAGCGACATGCTCTGCACTTCATATGAGCATCTTGTGCTTTGCTCTTCATATAAGCATCTTGTGCTTTGCTCATCTTCAGTTGATTAAAAGCTGACCTAGATGAAGATCGATGGGTTGGAGGATTTGGAGATAACTCAACGAGCTGTGGAGGTCTCGTAGATTATCCTTCGTAGGAGTACGGCTTGGAGAAAAACTCGATGAGCTAGCTTGGATAGAGATCGATGGACTAGAGAATTTGGAGATAACTCGACAGGCTACGAAGGTCCTATAGATTGTCCTTCTCAGGAGTATGGTTTGAAGAAAAACTCGACGAGCTGGCTCAGATAGAGATCGACGGGCTGAAAGATTTGGAGATAACTCGACGGACTGCAGAGGTCTCTTAGGTTATCTTCCGCAGGAGTACGGCTCGAAAAAAAACTTGACGAGCTGGTCTGCATAGAGATCGATGGGTTGGAGGATCTAGAGATAACTCGACGGACTGCAGAGGCCTATAGGTTATCCTCCGTAAGAGTACAGCTCGAAGAAAAACTCGACAAGCTGGTTTAGATAGACATCGATGGGCTGGAGGACCCAGAGATAACTCGATGGGCTGCAAAGGTCCCGTAGGTTGTCCTCCGTAGGAGTATGGCTCGGAGAAAAACTCGATGAGCTATTTCAGATAGAGATCGACGGGCTGGAGGACCCAAAGATAACTCAACGGACTATAGAGGTCTCATAGATTATCCTCTGTAGGAGTATGGCTCAAAGAGAAGCTTGATGAGCTGGCTCAGATAGAGATCGATAGGCTAAAAGATCTGGAGATAACTCGATGAGCTGCGGAGGTCTCATAGGTTGTCCTTCAGAGTAGTACGGCTTGAAGAAAAACTCGACGAGTTAGTTTGGATAGAGATCGATAAGCTGGAGGATCCGAAGATAACTTGACAGGCTGCGGAGGTCGCATAGGTTATCTTCCGTAGGAGTACGGCTCGGAGAAAAACTTGATGAGCTGGCCCAGATAGAGATCGATGGGCTGGAGCACCCAAAGATAACTCGATAGGCTATGAAGGTTCCTTAGGTTGTCCTCCACTGGAGTACGGCTCGAAAAAAAACTCGAGGAGTTGGTCTAGATAGAGATCGATGGATTGGAGGACCTAGAGATAACTCAATGGGCTGCGGAGGTCCCATAGGTTGTCCTTCATAGGAGTATGACTTAAAGAAAAATTTGATGAGCTGGTCCGGATAGAGATCGACGGGCTGAGGTTCTGGAGATAACTCGATGGTTGCGAAGATCCCATAGGTTATCCTCCACAGGAGTATGACTTAGAGAAAAACTCGACGAGCTTGCCCGGATAAAGATCGATGGGCTCTGTTTGAGTTTTCTAGTTACAAACCTGCACACAAAAGATGAGAGGACTTGCCAGACCGGCTTTAGCTGGATCTTTTAATTTTTTCATTAAAACAATAGGTAATTAGACTGATATTATCCTATTTTGCTTAGGTTGGCCTTTTGGTGATATTGGCCTTTTGAGGCTAGTTTTTTAGAGGTCGTCTCTCTGGTAACATAGATCTCACATCATCGTTGTGGCTTTAGACTGACCTCCACTTTAGCTTAAGTGTTTGAAGAGCTGTTGTTCAAAAGAAATAATACAGGATAGTAAATAAGGTCTGAAAGCTTTTTACCATGAGAGTTGTGAGCTCTGTTTGGGAGCTTTTAGGTTTGCTTGACTCCTGTTATTTGCCTCAGTTTGGATTTATTTTTTGCTTCAGATTAGTCTGATTTTTACTTCGGATTTGTATGCTTTGATCTTGGATTTGAATGATTTACCTCGGATCTATATGCTTTGACCTTGGATTTGCATGATTTACTTTGGATCAGCATGTTTGGATCTTGGATTTGCATGTTTTACCTCGGATCTACATGCTTGAACCTTGGATCTGCATGTTTTATCTCAGATCTGCATGTTTGGACCTTAGATTTACATCTTTTTAGCTCGGATCTGCATTATTTACCTCAGATTTGCATGCTTGGACCTTAGATTTGCATGATTTACCACGGATCTACATGCTTGGACCTTGGATTTGCATATTTTACCTCGGATCTGTATGCTTGAACCTTAGATTTGCATGTTTTACCTCGAATCTGCATACTTGGATCTTGGATTTGCATGTTTTTAGGTCAGATCTATATGATTTACCTCAAATCTGCATGCTTAGACCTTGAATTTGCTTAATTTGCCTCGGATATGCATGCTTGGACCTTGGATTTGCATGTTTTACCATGGATCTGAATGCTTGAACCTTAAATTTGTATGTTTTATCTTGGATCTGCATGCTTAGACCTTGGATTTGCATGTTTTACTTCGAATCTGTATGCTTGGACCTTAGATCTACATGCTTGGATCTTGGATTTGCATGATTTATCTCGGATCTGCATGCTTGGATCTTGGATTTGCATGATTTTCCTCGGATCTGTATGCTTGGACCTTGAATTTGCATGTTTTACCTCGGATCTAGCTTGGAAGTGGCTACCACCCAAAGCATGGCCATGGGTTCTTGAAAGCTCATCAAGGTACTAGGGCTAGAAGAGCTTCACAAGGATAGCAATGGTAGTAGGGGGAAACAATCGATTGATGCTGCCATGGGGCTTGAAAGCTCTGTAGGTAGCAATGGCAGCAAAAAAAATGGCACCCAGCAGATGCGGCCATGTGATCTTGGAGTACCACCAGGGTGCTGAGCAGATGTGGCCATTGGGTCGTTTGGAACTTATCGGCTACAAAGATTTAAATGAGAATACACATGGCCATGGCGATGTGGCCATCGGGCATTTTGAGATTTATCAGGCTACAAGGCTTAACATGGTGATGGTTTTCAAAAATAGTGACAACCATAACACCGGAGGGGAGAACCGCCAACCATCACATGTTGAAAATTGTATCCTAAAATCAATCATGTGATGATTGAGTTTCTCTTTATATATAAATTATTGATTAATGAATAAAAATTATTCTAACATTTTTCATTACAAAGTGATATCTTCCTTGAACTCCTGTACTGTGATGAAGTCCTTAGAACTATGCTAGTGTACGATAAAGAGAAAATTTATCATATTATTCTTAAACATGTTCGCGATTAAATGATACATCATTATAGGATGATGATATTTATCGAGTAGAGATCATTGTGTGCCATATGGATTGATTATCCTCTTAACCAAAGAGTATGGTGACACTGATATGGTATACAGATGAGATGTAGGAGTATATTATCATGGAACAAGTGACTCACCTACTGAGTGTTCTACTGTCAAGAGCTGCTCGTGAAATACATAAGTATAAGTATCTTTCAGACCTGACATCACCATATTGACTTGCAAGTAACTTACCGTGCTTTGGTGTCAGACTATCTGGATTTCTAATGCAGTGATGGAAGGTTATTGGGTACAGTCAAGTAATTATGAAGTCTATGTGTAGATCAAAAAGGATTGACCCCTCCGGATTATTAAAGTTGATGTATTGCTGTATTTTAATTTAGCAAAATCTTGACCAGGATAATCCATGAGATGAATTTGAAAGGTTAAAATACAATATGGATAAAGCAATCTCGGTTGACAATTAACCTGAGACTATCCTAGAGTATTCAAGGTTAAAAGGATAAATTATGCAGTAACCATGTGTATGGATTCTAAAATATTTTTTTATGATAATTTGACCTATCTGAACATCAAGAACTATTGCTAGATGGTATCTCAATTAGTACAGAAATTGGTTCATGTGCTATCGGCTTAGTGTTTGAACTTATGGAGTCACGCACACAAGTCAGACAAAGTAGGAAGGAATTGACCTATATTTATATATCTAATTTAGAAGTACTTGACTTGATTGAACATATAAGCTAACTTAATTAAAAATTAAGTTATGAGTCAAACGGGATTGAAGAGTTGACTATGTCTAGCTAGCACTACACATGAGGTTCAGGTTCGATCTTGAAGATGAACAGTTTCTGACCTATGATCCATGGAGCATATGAGAGATTGAATTTATATACTAATTAATTTTAAACTAGATCTGAATTAATTAAACTTAATTGGGTCTAAAATTCAAGTTAGATTTGGTACAAAAGTCCTAAAGAGTTTGGGATTGACAGTCTTTCAAAATTATTTCGAAGTAGCTTCAAATTAGATTCGAATCGAACTCATTTTAGATGAGATATGAAAAATTTTACTTGCAGTAAGATTTTTCTCTTATGTGGGCCATCCAACACCTAGAATGGTACTAGTTTGGGGCGTCCCATGTGGGTGGGGGAGTGGGTGCAAAGTGGTTATCATAAGTGATGACAATTCTATTTTATGTAGGAATCCTTCTTTCATGAGTATTGGATTGATTTAAATCAGATTTGAGTTAGAACTTCTATATTTATTATATCATAGGATTCATTTATAAATAGAGAGGGTCTGTATCTTTGGATGCATAGCAAACAAATCAGATTGAGAGAAGAGAGAAAGAGAGAGAGAGGCATGAGAAGAGAGAGAGATCCCTTCTTCTCCTTGGCCTCTCCCCTTTGTTGCCGCCCCTTTTCCTTTGGGCATGGGCCCTCCTTGGGTGTCCCACCTACTAGTGTGAGGTATCACACTAGCACATCTTCTCCTTCATTTGATTGGATTGTGAAGATCGGAGTTTATCTTGCTTTTCTGGGGCGTCTGGCATGCATGCGAAGTAGAGAGTCTGCACATCTAGGCCTTCATGAAGGTTTATATCAGATTATTTAAGATTTGATCTCTGATTTCACTACTAAGCAGGTAAAAATTTGATTCTTATTCATGTAGATTAATAGAAAAGTTTTTAGATGCAATCTTGGTCATTCGAAGAGAAATAATTTTTCTTCCCTTCAATTGGTATCAGAGCAGGTCTGAAATATATGCATGCATAATTAAATTTTTTGAGATTAATTACATAAGATATAATTGAAATTTTTTGTGAGATATTAAGTCTGATTTAAATCTATTTATATAAAATTTTTAATCTAATTTTGATTGAATTAGATGAGCCTAATCAATTATTGATTGAGGTTGTTATAAGTTTGTTATAATAGAATTCTGCTATTACTGAATTTTTGATGGAATAACAATATAAATTAAAATATATTTTAAATTTATTTTAATAAAATTTTAATATTATTGTTTCCATAATGAAGTAAAATTTATTTCAGATCTGAATAGGATCTATTTTGATGGATATTTAGATCTGAATCCTATCGAAATTCAGCACTGTGCGAAAATAGATTTTATCAGAAATTTATTTCTTATGCATTCATGTTTGTATCTAATTAATTTTTTATATGATATCAAATCTAAAATTAATATTTTTTAATCAATATAAGATATGTTTCAGATCTGATATGATATATATGATGCATCAAATCTAATTAGATTAGATAAAGAACATAATTGATAAGATCAAGGATATGTTCATGACATAAAATTATTTTGTCAATAATTGCATGTTGATGTAATTATATATGAAATTAGATTTTAGATCTTAGTAGCCTAATACTTGGATTGATAAGATCACTAGACCATTTGATCATAGGAGATTGAAGAGATTAATATCTCTTTTCCCTATTCAATGGGTTCTTTTATGACGTATAGAGGTGTCATTGTGATCCGATTTCATGAAGAAGAAAAGTAAATAAATTTTTATATATTATTTTGATCATAAATATGTTTAGATTAGATCTAAAGTAATTTATGATTTATTATAATAGGATAAAATTCAGATATAAAATTATTTTAGATCTGAATTGCATGTTACATAAGGTATAATTGGTATTGATCTAAAAGTTATCATGATGCATGATATGTATGTATGAAGTTTAGATCATACCTATGCATGTTTAATTATTAAACATACTATGAAAATTTATTTTCATATGTTGAAACATATGGTATGCTTCACTTGAAATCCTTATAGAATAGTTCTACAAATTGAAATACATGTTTTACACACTTAATTTTGAATTAAGCTTTGAATGATCTAGATTTGAGAATTGAAAATCATTAAGACACCACATAAAATGATGAGCAATGGGTTAACTTGAATCAGGTCCTTCTAATGGGTTAGACCTAGGGTTAGAAACACATATGGATCAAGTAGAAAAATTGATTAAATCTGATCAAGTATTGAATTAGATTAAGTCAGTATTTCTCTTAATTAATCTCTATAGTTAAAGTTTGATCAAGTCTATGTGTTTGATCCTAATAAATGGACAATGATCATGGCTTCGTAGTTGAGCCTGAATCTTCTGATGCACAAAATTGAAACTAATTAACCAGTTGGTGTCTAAGACAACTTTGGCAGATTCGATCCAGTGGTTTCTAATTAGGAGCTATTCACCTAGATGCGTCTACGATGAGTTAAAAGCACATCCCTCTCACTGATCTCACTTACCTGACCGATATGGTAGATTATATTTTGATTAGATCACTAATCGAGTCGTGCAGACCCATGCCATTAAGGTGAATCAGTGTGACTGATTTAGATATCTTTAGACCAGCTTGTGTCTAATCCTTTACATGACTTGTGAAGTCAGTGGGAGGATTTATAACTTACAGGTCATCTTCTTCTCTTATTCTCAGATCAATGAAATCAAATTCTCTAAATTATTAGGTCCATAAAATGATAAAATTATGGGATAACTTGGTCATAGCCTTCCATTAAGGTGTGTGATAATGAGTCCAATATTTTAAATAGACATTGGAGGCACCACACGTCTGGTATCTATTACGTATTGGAATTATCATTCATCATAAGATCATCATGATGTACCTTCAGATCAATGCTTAGATTGATCAAGCCACACTTGGGTCTGGACATCCATTTGTTGGATGCACTTAGTATGTCATGTTAATGGTTGGACCTAATTGAGATTTTTAGTGGAGACATCTACTGAAGGGATGCCTAGGGCAAAATCTAACTATTAAAAATTATTTGGAGAAATAATTGGTTATGAACCTTCCTATGGATGCACTAGATTTGACCGAACCACACTCGGACCCGAACACAGTCCGTGTGGATTCTAGTACCTGCTAAAGAATTAGCATAATTTATTGAGTTAGAGGTAGAGGCTACCAACTCATAAAAATAGTGGGAGGACCTTTAGACTAAAGTCCATATCTTTAAGATTAAAAATAATTTATATACTAATAGGCTAATATATTTTTTTTAGTTATGGCCAACACACAATCCCTCCGTACGCTATTGAACAGTGATAAGCTCACCAGACCCAACTTCGATAGCTGGCATTGAAAGTTGAAGATCATCTTGGAGCACGAGAGGATTTTATATGTTCTTACGGATGAGGCACCTGAAGAACCTGTAGCCAATGCTCATTATACCGTGAGAGACACTTACATGTAGTGGCTCAATGACTGCACGACTGTGTGTTATGTGATAAAAGCAGCTATGAACGATGAACTTAGTTCTTAGTTCGAGGATGCACAGCCATAGGAGATCATTCAAATGTTGAATGAGTTTTTTGGCACCTCTGAGGATGCGGAAAGATACAAAATCTCCTGTGCAGTATTCAATGCCCATATGCGAGAGGAAGCTTCAATCATCGATCATGTATTGTACATGATTGAGCAGATTGAATGCCTTAGCAAACTTGACTTTTCATTGTATGAACAGTTAGGTAAAGATGTTATCCTCAATTCACTACTAAAATCCTACCTACCCTTTTTCAGTCATTATAGAATGACGAAGCCTGCGGTGAACTATCATGGTTTGTTAGGCTTACTGTAGATTTTTTAGAAGGATCACCAGCTCCAGAAGGAGCCAGTGAATTTAGTGGAAGATTCATCTATAGGGCATTGATCCTCTAGGAGAGGAAAGAAGAAAAAGATACAAAAATTTCTTGTCGCTGATCCTAAGTAGAGCAAACCATTAAAAATTGACAAGAGCCAGGCAGAGTGCTTCTTCTGTAAGAAGTTGGATCATTGAAAAAAAAATTATTCTACTTATATAGCTATCCTTGACCCAAACAGGTCTAAAAATAAAAGAAAGAAGCAAGCAGTTACTTCACAAGGTACTTAAATGATAACACCTTATAATTTCTTTATTTATGATACTACTATCTGGGTATTGGATACTGAAAGTCTTATTAATATATGTAATTCATTGTAGAGATTACAAGTAAGTAGAAAGTTTCGAGAGGACGAGCGGTTCCTTAATGTTGAAGATGGAAGTCTTGTTCCAGTTCTGACCTTGAAAATTTTGTAGCTTATCTTCGAGTCTAGTAGTGTCATATTAGATGATTGTCATTATTGTCCCTCTTTTATGATGATATAATCTCTGTAGGTCTTTTGACCAAACTTGATTTCAAGTTTATAATAAAAGATGATTTTTGTGATATCATTATGAATGATACTATAATTATGTGTGGACAATTAAAATATGGCATATGTATAATATCACGGTCTGTTAGTATAATGTACACCACCAGTAAATGTCCTAAGTTAAATAATATCAGTGAATCCTATCTCTGGTATTGTAGGCTTGGTCATGTGAACAAGAGTAGGATTGACAGGTTGATCAAGGAATGTATCCTTGAGATAGATGATTGTGAATCATTATCTACCTGCGAATCCTACCTACTTGATAAGATGACTAAGTCACCTTTTAAGAGAGAAGGTGAAAGAGCCAGCGATGTCCTAGATCTAATACATATTGATGTATGTGGCTATGAGCATAAGTGCCAGAGGAGAATACTTCTACTTCATTATATTTACAGATGACCAATCGAGGTATAGGTATGTCTATCTTATGAAGCATAAATTAAAATTATTTAAAATATTCAAACGATTCCCTGCTGAAGTAGAGAAACAAATTAAAAAAAGTATGAAGACCCTTGGTCAGACCGAGGAGGTGAATATCTTACCAGTAAGTTTCTGACATATCTAAAAGAGAATGGGATTCTCTCACAGTGGACCTCTCCTGAAACACCACAACATAATGGAGTGTCGGAGAGGAGGAATCAAATCTTATTAGACATGGTCCAATCCATGATGAGCTTTGCGAGTCTGCCAATCTCTTTTTGGAGATATGCTCTAGAAACTGTCTGCTACATTTTGAATAAGATGCCCAGCAAGTCTGTCGATAAAACTTCATATGAGATATGGACTGGTAGTAAGCCGATGCTCTCACACCTTTGGATCTAGGGGTGTCCAGCTTATATCAACCATTTAAAGATAGATAAGTTTGGATCGAAGTTTGATAGATGCTTGTTCGTAGGGTATCCAAAGAAAACTAAAGGGTACTACTTCTACCTCACTGTAGAACAAAAAGTGCTTGTCAGCAGTCGGATAGTCTTTTTGGAAAAAAAATTTCTTGGTGAAGGAGCTAATGCCTGTAAAATTAAACTTGATGAAGTTTATGAGGTGGAAGGATCGATACACATAAAATTGGATTTGATTGGTGAATCAAATTCGAAGCCAATAGAGGCATCATTGAAGAGATTCGGTAGAGTACCGCATCAACCGGATAGATACTATGATTTTTTGATCCGAGATGGTGACCCCATCAAACTTGATGAGAACGATGAGGATCCGATCATCTATATGGAGGCCATGCAAAGGCCCGACTCTCAGAAATGACTTGAGGCCATGAAATCTAAAATGGAGTCCATAGAGATCAATGGTGTATGGACACTAGTTGATCCGTCTGAAGGGATAAAACTGATAGGGTGTAAAATAAATTTTCAAGAAGAAAAGAGGAGTGGATGGGATGGTAGAGACCTATAAAGCCTATCTAGATGCCAAGAGTTACCGTCAGCATTATGGTATTGACTATGATGAGATTTTTATGACATGTAGAAGAAGGAGAGTCCTTTTGTGAAAAGTCTCTCATGCACCAAAAATTTTACATGATGAATTTATTCACCGTGTGAGAAGTTGGAGCGCCAAAGGTTGGCACCCCTTTGTCCCATAACACATCTCTTGGTCCCTTATTTATATAGGACATCCGCATGGCTTGCTACTATGATTTTAGATGGAAACTAGATTAGGGATGTGGAAATCATAAAAAAAAATTTAGAAAAAATTTGAGAAAAAGGCAAGGAGAAATTGAGTGGCAAAAGTTGCAAGAAGGGTGGTGGGATTTTTAGCAAGTGTTGCTAGTGTGACCTAGGGTTTGATTTTTTCATATGTTGGAGCTAAAAATTAAATCCTAGGTCATGAGACATCTGAAGAGTATCTTCTTGGTGTAATTCTAGAGGCAAGATCGAAAGCAACTGAGCTTTGGTGCGTTCGTTCCTTAAGTTCGAAGCCAGCAGTATTCTTGAGAAGAAAAGGCTGCGGCAGCGCACTGATTAAGAAAGATCTTGGCTAACTTTCATGTGGATCACTGTTGGAAGGCTTCTATTTTGGAGTTTCATAGAGAACACCAACGTGCCACTTCATCCTTTTTGGTGAAAGTAAAAATTTTATTCTTTTTTGCATGCTTGTTTTGTTTTATCGATATCGGTAAGGTGATTCTAGGATTTTGGATTTGGCTCAATAGTTTTAATTGTTAAAACTATTGACTTATTTGATTTTAAAATTTTTAAAAATTATTTTTTACTGCATGATCGAAACCCAACATTTGATACCATTGTCATTTCTTAGAGTGTATTTTGGATATCGTATTCGATTATTCTATCTATATTCTATTCATAAATGGTATTAGCCAAATATTGATTTTGAATTATCTGACCTCTTTCTTCCAGAATGAAGTCTGGAATGGTAGGTCGGGTAATATGCTTTTTTGGATTATTCACTCTAATTTGTGATCTTATTTATTTTTAAATTTTAATTTTTGTCTTTACTTAGGGTTTCAGTATCTGAGGATTCTGAAATTTATTGGATTAAAGTAGCGACTAATCTTAGCCTAATAGATTGTTTTGGAGTATCCTCTACCCTTTAAAGGCTTTCTACTATTTGTAGTCTCTTATTTATTTCTTTCATAATATAAGTATTTAATTTTTTTGATCATTTTTTATCTATTTCGAAAGGTTTGAAAATAGGATGGAAGACTTTGTCTTGAATTCTAAACTTTTCTTCTTTAATTATTTCTTCTATCTTGATTAATTGGTCATCTATTGTTTTAAGATTTTGGTTTGTGAAATTATGTTTTGGTTTATGAAATTATTTTGTTCTATGATGTTTTTTATATCTCTACCATTTGGTGTTTCTGGAGGATCAATCTTTATTTTGAATGGGGAGACTATTATTTGTATTTTTTTAACTGATATTTTAATTTCTTGTAAAAGAGGATGGATTGTTTCAATGACCCTTCCTTTTTCATCTTGCCAAAAAACTATAATTTTTGGGTTGAAAGGTTCTGTAACTTTGGTTCTTATTTTTTTATCATTTCTTAAAATCATATTGACACCTTTTGAGATATCTTTTAGGGCTCCTTTATTAGCTCATGCCATTTGAAAAAAGGTGTTTGGGTTCTAGTCATTTCTAAGAAGGTGTAGTATTTTGCTGGAAATTTATCTTTTTATTCATTGGAGTAAGTTTTGAAAAACTTTTTTTTTTAATTTTTTTTGTGAATAAAAGTTTTTTTCAGGGTTGGTTTATCTATTTTGAATTAAGAACTGATTATACATAATTTTGTATCTTTTCTATCAGTTATTTGAGAGTAAGTAGGAGAGGCTGGTGGAGATTGAGGTTCCTCATATCTGAGCTGAGAAATTTTTGGTTCAAAGTTCACAGTACTTAATTTTGATGATGAGGAGCTTGAACAACTATACCTTGATGGATTTATGTAAACTTGGACAGGCTCTAATCTATAGCTTGAACTTTTTTGGATTCCTCTTTGAAATCTAATGGAAACATCTCCTTCAGGATTAGTAGTGATGGTGCCTAATTTGCGCTGTTCTTTTCTGATAGTTAGCACTACTTTCTTTAGTAACCAGTTATCGGGTAATTTAATCTGATCCCAAACTAAAGTTTTTGGAACGAACACATTTCTTTTGCTTAGGTCAACCTAAAAATAATCTATTGATCCTAAGGTTCTTTTGTTTACAACTTCTATGTATTCTAGGATGTTTAAGGTTTTATAGGATATACTCTGATTATGGCTGTAGCTAGACATGATCCAGGTAACATATTAAAATCATCTAGTTTGACTTCTAATTCTAGACTTCTAAGGATATTTTTATCCTGAGTTTCAATAGTAAGATCTGCATTACAATTCAAGTAAATTGGTCCATCAAATAGACTAGATTCTATCATATCGAGTAGAGTATCTTGAAAATCAATAAACCTACCGTCTTTTAAATATAGGAGGATAGCATTATTGATTCATTTTCTAATTAGAGATTTTACTGTAACTTGAACTAAACTAATATGAATAAATTTAGTTTTGGATTTTTGAGCAGTTTTGATAATTTTTTGAGTTAAAATTGGAATTAACTTATGTTCTTTTTTTATCGAGATAATAAATTCTATTATTTTGATCCTATTGTCTGATAGGAGCCAGTTTGTAAATTTGTAGATAGAACTCTAAGAAACTTTTGGGATTATCTATTGATCCAGCTATTTACCAAAAAGCTCAATTAGAGCCTTGTCCGAGCTTGTATCTTCACCATGAGATGAAGAACTAGTAGAGGAGGATTTTGATAAAAAACTCATCTAAGAAGACTTAATAGAGGAGGATCTTGATAAGAAGCTTATCTTAGGAGACTTAGTAGAGGAGGATCTTGATAAGAAACTTATCTTGGAAGACTTGTGTTAGTTGCCTTGGGGACTTTAGTCGACTGCCTCAGAAGCGGCCTTTTCCTCATGACCTATAAATGGCAAGACATAGCCTTACGGCAACCCTGGTGCACCACTCAATCAAGATAAAGGTTCCTACCTAATACAACTCTTATACTCCTCGGACCAAGATAAAAATTCCTACTCGATACAACTCTTATACTCCTCAGACCAAGATAGAGGTTCTAACCTAGTTCATCTCCTATACTACTTCTCTCTCCTCAGGCTAGCTTTGATACCATGAGGTTGGAATCAAATTCAAAGGGAGCCTCCTAGTTAAAAGGGGATGGACTGGAGTAATCTAAAGGCCATAGTGGCCACAGGTAAATGTACTGGAATCTATGAACAGGATCTTGCTCACTCTAAGATACTAGAGAGTGAGGTCCGTCAAGACACTACTAACAGATCACAGATTAACTACGATCTAAAGTCACATCCTTCCAAGGCCTAAACTAGAGTCCGCTAAGGTCGTGACAAACAACCTTCCAAGACCTTGCTAGCTATAATGGGTCCGCTAAGCTATGAGAGGTAAACCATAGTTCAGTTAAACCATGGTTTCTAGTTAACTAATTTTGTTTAGAGTTTTGTTTATCAAAAGTTCATCTTGATTAAGAGTTTTGATTTATATTTGAATACTAACTATACCATGTTTTGAAATAGTATTTGTGTGAAATAGTATTTGGCCAGGAAAACTATAAATTTTATAAGAGAAAAACTAGACAAAAATAGTAACTTGAACAGTACTTTTGTGAAATAGTAACTTATCGTAGGAATAGTAAACTTTTACAAGAATCAAATATAACTTTGTTCAAAAGCAATCAAACATAACTGTTGCAAGATAAACATGATTAAAACTAAAATAAACAAGACTGAAACATGATTTGCATCATTTGAAACATGAAAGCTTACACAATGACAGCTTGCACGATTTTGAGGAGGCTTTGGATACAAGAGAACTTTGGGTATAAGATGGCTTCAGAAAGTTTGATTCTTTTCCTTCGAGGCTGAAGCCTTTTGGGATACAAACTTGGGAAGAGATTTTGAGGATGGATTGAAGGAAAGAATTTTGCTACAAGATTTTGAGGATTTTGGAATACCAAATTTTGAAGGAGTTTTAGTTTTGAATACAAGATAGAAGAGATTTTTAGTGGAGCACTCCCTCTCTATCTTGTATTGAAACCTCCTGCTGAGGCTTGTCCTAAATGCTGGCTCTTAAAGTCTTCTTATAGAAGGTTTGGCGGACTTCAGCTAGTTTGGAGTCTGAGCATACTTCAGCTGGTCTAGAGTCTAGGGTGCTGCTTTTGAAGCTTCGTCCTTGATATTCTTTCATGTTGGAGGAATAAGAGGCGAGGTCTGTTGGTGAGGCTGGAAAGAGTTCGTGCTTTTGAGGCTTTATCCTTGATATTCTTAATGTTGGAGAAACCCTGTGGGCAAAGACAATTTTGAGATAAAAGGTATGGATGAAGCTGGAAAGAATCTTCACATCTTTTGATGCTTTTGTCCTTATGTTGGAAACCATGGGGCAGAAACCATGGGTGTAAGTGGTTTTGTCTCTTTTGCTACTTTTGATGGAATTTTCTTTTGAGAGCTGTGCGCATGCATTGTCCGGCATGCTGGTAGATACAAGATAGTTTTGGGATAAAGAGTCTGCACATCTTTTGATGCTTGTCTTTACACCTTGTGATGCTTTTTCTTTTATGCTGGAGACACTAGAGTAGGAATCCTGGGTGTTGATGGTTTTGTTTCTTTTGATGAGATGGTCTGGAATGCTGAAAATTCCTTTTCTTCACTAGTTGCTTTGACTATAGTGCTGGTGGATTTGAGTCTGGTTGGTGTAGTGGTATTGATCTTCTGCATTTGGTTGAGTCAGATAAAGCTGCTCAAGATTGGTCAGAACTGGGAAGAACTTATATTTCTATAGTATTGATGCCGCTTGTTTAGCCACTTCTTATACTTGATTCTCAGTATTCTTATACTCTTGGTGGTGTGATAAAATTGTATTTTGAGAATTTGGAGTGCTAATTTTTAAGGTGAAATCATGCTGGTTTGCTTAAAGAAGTAGTCCTTCCAACAACATTGGTGTAGCTTGAATGTGTGGAAATCTTGGATCATGAGAGTTTTGAATATTGTTGCTTCTTAGAGTGGTAGGCATCATATGCTTGAATTTTGAGGATAATTTACTAGTAGAGTTGCATTCTTTTATGGCTAGGAATTAAGAAAGTCATCATCATTTAATTGAATGAGAGAATCAGAGAAGTGCTAGCACAGTCATTTTGCGCTTCTTTTTTCTCTTCTGGTTTTGAAAGTGACTCTAGGAGGAGCTTTTTATATTCAATTTTTGATTTGGCTCTGACAAGCTTTGCATTGATATTTGACCATTGTTGAAGGAATCTTGCAGTTGGAGCATCAATGACCGGAGGTGCCTGTAAAGAATATTGAGAAAGCCATTGAATGATTTTTGGCTTGGTGGCATGTTCATGATAGAACTGGACCTATCATTTTACTTTGAATTATCTTCCAAGGGATAGAAGTAGAGGATTTTGAATGAAGGTATATTCCCAAGTAACAAGCAAGGATTGAGCAAACTAGCATAAAATTCAAGGAGAATTGGAAATTTTTGGTTTCTGGTTGGTAGAATGGTTTTTTCTTGAAATAGATTGAATCCTTCAAGAACTGGAAGAGGTAAGATTTAAGGAACTAGGCTATAATAATCCCACCAGTTACTGAATCAGTAGGAAAATTGGAATTTTGTATTGATTTTGAAGTAAAATAGCAAGGAATGTCTGTGTTGTGGATTTTGGTAAAGGAAAGCATTGAATCAAACTGTAACATAATCTCAGTAATTGAAATATTATAGAGAACAATTTTGACAAAGTTTTTTGAAATTTGAGAGATGATCTCCCCATATTGTAGGTGTCAAAATAGAAAGAATTTGGACTGTTGAGTGGGTGTAAATATCCATATTATTTTGTTGCCTATAATGCTTAATAGCTATAGATTTTGTATCTATCAAAATAAATTCATAAAAATTTTGAGATTTTTGGGCATCATTTGGTAGAAAATGCCAGTTTGGAGGAAAAATTTTCTCCATCACCAATCTTGGGTCTTTTGTAAAGTATTGATCTTCAACCATTACTATAGATTGAAGAGATTTTTTATCAAAATATGGACAAGTGGCTACTTTGGGAGGTTGAAAGGTTTGGATTGGCCTTGGGTCAAAAATTCTAATTACTGTTTTGTTATTGAGAGAAATAAGTTACAGATTTTGAGCAATTTCTGTAACTATCTGTTGAAAAGTCTCTGATTGTGTCAGTATTATGAATTGATTTAGAGGTAGAAGTGGTGGAGAAAGAGGAGGAAGCTGATTTTCTCTCTCTTCTTGGGTGACTATCTCATTCCAGATTTTTGGCTTAGAGATTAAGGGACTAATTTGCTTCATAGGTACTATTGGGATTTTCCTGAGAAAGAAGATCAAGAAAGGGATCAGGAAGAGGATTAGAAAGAGGGTTGTCAAAACCTTATTTTAGTTTTGAAACCAAACCTTTGCCTGTTGTTTTGTAAAATCTGATTTTGAAGAAGATTTAGTCAAAATGAATTTGATTCAAATCTTTTAAAATTCATAAAACTATTAGTTAAGTTTTTTTCAATATATTACTTAGCCATAATATACTTGGGGGTTCTTGTTGGGATGCACAGGGGTTTCATGCATGCATTTCAAAAATTTTACAGTAAAAGAATATTAAATTAAACTATTTAATTTATAAATATATGAATAAGATTTGATCTTAAAACTCCTACAAATGGATCTATGACATAAATTTATATATATAAAAATCTGAATCTAAAATGACAAGCATGTGAACCAAAAATATCATTTAGTACTAGATCTAATCTATCACTTCTAGGATTTCGAATCCGATACTTGAGCATGGATAGTCAAACTCCATGATTGAGAATATAGATCTGAAAGTTCTTTCTGATCACTTGCAGCCACACGAGTATCCGGCCTCTAGGATGGTCCATACAAAGCCCTCGGACCGATCAGCCCTCTACAGGAGTGCTAGCTCACGCAGTCGGCTTCTGATGGTAGATCTGATTTTATCTCTTCCTTCGATCATCTCAAATCTTTTCAATATCGAAGATGGATTAGAGAAGAATACTAGATGGTGGAGAAAATTTTGATGAAGAATCTCTTCTCTTTAATTTTTTCCTCACCCAAAAACCCTAGAATAGTTCTAGATCTCTCACCCGAGAGGAGATCAGTCTCCCCTTTTGTTCACACCAAGGAAGAAAGAAATCCACACAAACCTCATGCCCCAAAGAAGGTTTTTGGTCCTTTTTTGCCTCTAGTATCTCACAGTGAAAAGCTCTCATCAGTTGGCACACAAAATTGTAGCCTTTTTATGGTTGTCACACAAACCAAGTTAGATAAGATAAGAGCTGGAGTTTGTTGCAATTTAAACTATTTTAAATTTTAATTTGACCCCAACTTTTTCTCATGCCTATTTGACTTAAAGAGGGACTTACCAGAGAAATTTAGGCATAGAAAACAATCAAGAAGACATTCTTTTCTCACACACAATGGGCACCTTCAAAAGAAGCCGATATGTGGAAGGATATGGATAGGATTTTAGGTTGAAATTCAAACTATTTTGAATTCAATTCAAAACCAACCAAATCCTATCCTTAATGGAAGACAAAAGAAGGGTTAGCTTCTGATTTTCTTATGCATAAATTAATTTTGTGTGGTGAGAAAAGGCATGAGACCTTTTGGGTGGCGCAAGGGAGAGTGTCCCATTCATTTGGGACTCTAGGGTTTAACCAATTGGATTTCTTTCAAATCCAATCCAATTAGATCTAAATAAAATATAATAAACTTAATCTAATTAAGCTCCTATAATCTCAATTAAATCTGATCAAATTAATAAATTAATTGAGCTATAGACCTGATCAAATCAGGATCATTTCTCTCTTATCGATTAGGTCATCTCATAACCTAATTAGACCTGACCGATTGAATTCAATTCAATCAGACTTGATCCAGACTTGAATGCTCAATCAAATTGAGCTAATTAGTGATCTAATCACTAATTAATCCTCCACTAATGATAGAGTCCAAGTCCAGTGGGACTCTTCAGCAGAGTCTCCATCTAGTGAGACTCTTCCAGAGTCTCAGTCAACTGAGATTCTTCAGATTAGCTATGCGATCAAAGAAAAATTTTTAATGTGTGTGAACCCATAGGTTCAAACCTAATCCGATAGCACAGGAATAGATTTCTATACTAATCAGAGTAACCATCTAGTAATGGTATCCGACGTCCGGATAGACCGAATGTATGCAAATCAATACTCAAGAATCTATTTGAATATAGTTATTGTATAATTCATCCCTTTAACCCTTAATGCTAGGATGACTTAGAGTTTAAACTGTTAATTCTTAACAGTACATCCATTATGTGTCTCAACCTAATAAATCCTGTGACTCCTCATAAGGATTGCCCTGACCAAGGTCTTATAAAATTGAAATACAAAGCATTCTCTCCAATCATTTGGAGTGGTTAATTCCATCTTGCTTCATGCATCAACTTCATAAGTACTTGACTGTACCCAAAAATCTTCTGATCTTGAATTAAAAATTTTAATAGTCCGACATCAAAGCATAGTGAGTTGCTTGTAAGTCACCATGGTGATCTCAGGTCGGAGGGACACTTATACCCATATCTTTGGAGTGACTCTTGACAGTAAAGTGCTCTGAAGTTGGTCATGTTCAGTGAAATGTACTCCTACATTTTATCTGCATGCCATATCAGCACTCTACGCTCTTTGGTTAAGAAGACAACCAACCTATATGATACACAATGACCTACACTTGATATGTCTATCATCTTAGTAATAGCATATCATTTGGTCACGAACTCATTTAAGAAATAAACGATAAATCCTCCTTTATCAATTTAAAATAGTCATAAGGACTTTCATCATGACACAAAAGTTTGATATAGAAGATGTACAAGCTTATGATGCAAAATTATCAACTAAATATTTTATTAATTAATTCATATATAATTACATCAAATAGCACAATTATCAACAGACTGATGATTGGTTTTGGGATACATTTCCCAACAACTTTCACTTGTACTAAAGTCAATCGATATAGTATCACATACCCATCTTCATTTTGTGATCTTTGAACTTCTTTATCGTAAGTGCTTTACTTAATGGATCGATCAGATTCTTCTTTCCGTCAATCTTCGAAAGATCGACGTTACCTCGACCATGATCTCTCGAACAAGGTGGTGGTGATACAGAATATATTTTGTCCGTTGATGTGCCTTCAGCTCTTTTGCCTGAGCTATGGCTCCAGTGCTATCACAATAAAGTAGAACTGGACCATCAATGGAGGGTGCCACTCCAAGCTCGGTGATGAACTTCCTCAGTCACACAGCTTTCTTTGCAGCATCGGATGCTGTGGTATATTCTGCCTCGCATATTGAATCGGCTATGGTGTGCTACTTGAAACTTTTCCAGCAGACAGTCCCACCATTTAGGATAAAGATGTATCCCAACATGCCATTGCTATCATCATGATCTGACTGAAAACTAAAATCAGTATATCCTATGAATTTCAAATCAGATTCTCCATAAGCGAGCCACTGGTCCTTAGTATTTCTCAAATACTTAAGGATGATTTTTGCAACCTTCCAATGGTTCTCACCCAGATCTAATTGGTATCTGCTTACTACTCCTAGTGAGTATGCCACATCCGATCTCATACATATTATGACGTACATTATAGAACCCACTGTTGAGGTATATGAAATTCTACTCATATGCTCTCTCTCTTGAGGGGTCGTCGAACAATCTTTTTTTGAGAGAAAAATTTTATGACCTATCGGAAGATAGTCTTTCTTAGAATTCTCCATGCTGAACTATTTCAGTATGGTATCTATGATGTTGATTGGGAGAGTCTGAGCAGCCTCTTAGATCTATTCCTATAGATTTTCACCCCTAGAATGTAGGCTGCTTCTCTCAGATCTTTCATAGAGAATTATGATGACAACCACACTTTTATTCTTTGTAATGCAGAGACATCATTTTTGATTCAGAGAATGTTGTTCACATACAAAATAAGAAATATAATTACTGAACCATTAGCCCACTTATATATACAGAGTTCTTCTCCATTCTTAACGAAGCCATACATTCTAATCATCTTATCAAAACATATGTTCCAACTCCAAAATGCTTGCTTCAATCCATAAATGGATCTCTGAAGCTTGCACACTTTGGACTCATCTGTGGATGTGAACCCTTCATGTTGCATCATATACACCTCTTCATTCAGCTCTCCATTTAGGAAAGCTGCCTTCACATCCATTTGTCAGACTTCATAGTCCAGATATGCCGCTATCGCAAGCATAATCCGAATGGATTTGAGTATTATCACAAGAGAGAACATCTCATCATAGTCAATACCATAATGCTGATAATATCTCTTGGCAACTAGACGGACTTTGTAGGTCTCAACCTTGCCGTCTACACCTCTTTTCTTTTTAAAGACTTACTTACACCTTATGGATTTTACCCCTTCAGGTGGATCAACCAATGTCCACACATTGTTGATCTTCATGGACTCCATTTCAGATTTTATGGCTTCAAACCATTTCTTAGAGTCGAACCTCTGTAATGCATCCATATAAGTGATTGGATCCTCGTTGTTCTCATTGAGCTCAACAGGATCTCCATCCTGGATCAAGAAATCTAAGTATCTATCCGGTTGATGCGGTACTCTATCGGATCGTCTTAAGGATGTTTGTATATTGGGCTCCAAATTTGATCTTATCAAATTTGGTTTAGATTCAGTCACTGATGTCGGTTCTTCTACCTATCGAACTTCGTCAACCTCGACTTTAGAGGCACTTATTCCTTCACTAAGGAACTCCTTTTCTAAAAAATGTGCCTTACTACTGACAAATACCTTTTGTTCAGTAGGGAGATAAAAGTAATATCTTCTTATTTTTTTGGCATACCCTATAAAATTACACTAATCGAACTTAGATCCGAGTTTGTCGGTTTGTAATCATTTGATATAAGCTGGACACCCCCAAACCTTAAGGTAAGTGAGATTCGGCCTATGCCCTGATCATATCTCATATGGTGTTTTACTAACTGACTTTTTCGAAATATTATTGAGCACAAAACAGACTATCTCAAGTGTATATCCCTAAAAAAAGATCGACAAACTTGCAAACCTCATCATGGACCGAACCATGTCCAACAAGGTTCGATTCCTCCTTTTTAAGACACCATTATGCTGTGGTGTTCCTAGAGGAGTCCATTGTGAGAGAATTCTATTCTCTCCAAGATATGTTAGAAATTTATCGAAAAGGTATTCACCCCCTCGATCAGACCGAAGAGTCTTAATACTTTTTTTAGTTTGTTTCTCTACTTCATTACAAAATTGTTTGAACATTTCAAACGATTCGAACTTGTGTTTCATCAAGTAGACATACCCATACCTAGATAGGTCATCTATGAATGTAATGAAATAGCTATACCCTCTTCTAGCACTAATGTTCATAGATCCACAAACATCACTATGTATTATACCTAGAACTTCACTAGCTCGTTCACCTTTTTCAGTAAAAGGTGACTTAGTTATCTTTTTAAGAAGATAACACTCACAGATCGGCAATGACTCACAATCATTGATATTGAGGATACCCTCTTGTAGTAACCTATTTATCCTGCTTTTGTTAATATGATCAAGCCTATAGTGCCAAAAAGTAGGCATCTGTGATATTATCTAACTTTGGATATTTATTTGGAGTGTACATTACACTCACAGGCTTTGACAAAATATAGATACCATTTCTTAATTATCCTCACATTATTATAACATCATTCTTAATGATATCACAATAATCATTCTTTTTTGATAAACTATAACCATCTTTGGCTAAAAGACCAACAGAGATTATATTCATCAAGAAAGATGGACAATAGTGACAATCACTTAAAATGATACTATTAGACTAGAAACCAAACTCGATGACTCCTAAAGCCCAGATTGAAACTTGATTTTCATCTCTCATATTTAGGAATCTCTTGTCGTTCTCAAATTTTTTACTAACTTGAAGTTCTTACAATGAATTGCATATGTAAATTGGACTTTCGATATCCAATACCCAGATAGTAGTATCACATATAGAGAAATTATAAGGTGTTATCATATAAGCACCTTGATCAGTAACTAATTGCTCATTTTTCTTTAGCCTATTTGGGTCATAGTCTACTTGACTCGATTCAGTCTTAAACTTTTTAGCTAGATTGGGCTCAAGACCAATGTTCAACTTCTGATATTAGCTATCGAAGTTGGATCCAATAAGCTCATCACTGTTAAACAGTGAGTAGAGTGATAAATTACTAGCTATTTCTGAAAAAAAAAAATACATACCTAATTAGTATATGAATTAATCAAGCCTAAAGACAAGGACTTTAGTCTAAAGATTCTTCCACTATTTCATACGAATTGGTAGCCTCTACCTCCAATTTGAAGAATTATCTTAATTCTTTAATGGGTACTAGAATCCGCATAGACTGTATACAGGTCCGAGTATGGCTCAGCCAATCTATATGTATTTATGGGTAGGTTCTCAACTAATTGGTTCTTCAAATAATTTTTAGTAATTTATTTCACCTCAGATTTTATTTTAGTAGGCAATGGACCTCCACTGAAAGTCTTGGTTAGGTCCAACCATTAATATAAACCTACTCAGTGATTCTAACTAATGAATAATCGGACCTGAGTATGGCTCGATCAATCCAACCATTCATCAGATAGTACAATAGAGTCATTATATAATGAATAATAATTTCATCATTCAGAGAAACACCAGACGGATGGCACCTGCAATGTCAATCAGAAATAATAGATCCATTACCATTCACCTTAATGGGAGGCTATGATCTAGTTATCACCATAACTAGCTCATTTTATGGATCTAATAATTTAAAAAATTTGGTTAACATGATTAACAGAATTAAATGCACAGATCAGCTAATCTCAATCCTTCCACTGACATCAACAAGTCAGATCAGAGTAGACTAAAAATAAGTCAGTCCTACTGACAACTTATCAATCCTCTCACTGACTTTATCAAGTCATGTCAAGGATAAAGACAAGTCAAACTAGAGGCACCTAAATCAGTCGAACTGATTTTCTAGCAAGCATGGGTTAATCCTAATCATTAAGCAATCTGATCAAAACTTGATTCACCATGTTGGCCAGGTAAGTGAGATCGGTGGGAGGGATATGCCATTAACTCGTCATGGACTCAATCTATACGAGTAGCTCTCAATTAAAAATCATAGATCAAGATTGCCAAACTTACCTTAGATGCCAACTAATTAATCAATTTCAATTGGATTTACTTATGGATTTAGGTTCGATCGCTGAGCTCAAGATCAAAGTCCATTGGGTCTAATCAAAGATATGGACTCGACCAACTACAACTATTGTATTGACTCTAGAGAAATTTTGATTTAATCTAATTTCTCTTCTTAGTCCATTTAATCTTTGATTCTAATCCTATGTTTAACCCAATTAAGAGTAACTGATCAAGCTAACCCATAAATCTATCACTCATGTTTTATGCGAATGATATTAGATCTTTAATTCATAATTCTAGATCTAATTTATTCACTTAATTTTTAATTAAATTTGGAGCTATGGGTAGGGGTTCAATGTTTGAAAATAATTTTAAATTTTATAAATTTTTATTATTATTTTCCATGCATAATTATTTAGATCTAAATTTGAATTAGCTCACCCCTACATTAAGCCGACTCACCATAATGGGCCAACTAAGTTCTGAGACTTAGTTGACTCATTGATGATGAACTATTAATCATAATTTTTTATCTATTTTATTGAGTCAACTCAACAAAAATTGAGCTGACTGACCAAGGTCCTGAGTCAACCCAAACAATACTGAGTCGACTCAACAGGCGAACTACAATAATTATATTAATTTTAGATCAAAATAATTTTATATAAATAATAATAAAATTAATCATAAATTATTTTAGAATCATTCTAAATATGTTTATGATTCTACATTTTATTTACAAAGATTAGATGCAACTACTTTTCATATAATGTATCATATACACAATCTTAAGATTTTAAGAAAAGTAATTTTTTTTTTTGCATTTATCTTCATGGGATATAGTCACAATGATATCCCTACACATCATAAGAGGATCTAATTAAATAGAAAAAATAGAGATCTAATCTTTATTACCTCCTATGACCAGATGGCCTAGTGACAAATTTGATCTGATTACTTCACTACTCAGATCATCTAATCTAAATAATTTAGATCTAATCTAAATTATTTTAGATCTGATTATTATATTTTAATTATATAAAAATTAAATAATAATCATCATAAATAAATTTTACATGCTTCAAATTAAAATCAGATTTTATAAAGATCAGCACAAATTAGGATAACTTTTGCACTGTAAGGGATAAATCTTGCAGCAGGACAATCTTATATCAGTTTGTGCAATCAGATCTATAACTAATTTTAAATTTAGATATCATATATTAGATCTAATCTAAATTAAATTATAGATCTAAATACATATAATATCATGTCATATCGAACCGTGGCTTTGATACCACTGTTGGGATGCGCAGGGGTTTCATGAATGTATTTTAAAAATTTTACAGTAAAAAAATATTAGATTAAACTATTTAATCTATAAATATATGTATAAAATCTGATTTTAAAACTCTTACAAATAGATTTATGACATGAATTTATATGTATAAAAATCTGAATCTAAAATGACAAGCATGTGAACCAAAAACAGTATTTAGTAATAGATCTAATCTACCACTTCTAAGATTTCGAACCCAATACCTAAGCATGGATATTCAAACTCTATGATCAAAAATATAGATCTGAAAGTTCTCTCTAGTCACCTACAGCCGCACAAGTATCCGACCTCTACGGATGGTCCACACAAAACCCTCAGACCGATCAGTCCTCTATGGGAGTGCTAACTCGTCCAGTTGGCTTCTGATGACAGATCTGATTTGATCTCTTTCTTCAATTGCCTCGGACCTTTCTAATGTTGAAGATGGATCAGAGGAAAATGCTAAATGATGGAGAAAAATCTGATGAAGACTCTCTTCTCTTTGATTTTTTCCTTACCCAAAAATCCTAGAACAGTTCTAGGTCTCTCACCTGAGAGGAGATCAGTCTCTTCTTTTGTTCTTGCCAAGAAAGAAAGAAACCCATCCAAACCTCATACTCCAAAGAAGATTTTTGGTCCTTCTTTTCCTTTGGTATCTCATAGTGAAAAGCTCTCATCAGTTGGCACACAAAATTGTAGCCTTTTTATGGTTGTCGCACAAACTAGGTTAGATAGGATAAGAGCTGGAGTTTATTGCAATTCAAATTATGTTGAATTTTAATTTGACTCTAACTTTTTTTTACCCTTATCTGACCTAAATAGAGACTTACTAGAGAAATTTAGGTATGAAAAATAATTAGGAAGACTTCTTTTTCTCACACACAATGGGCACCTTCAAAAGAAGCGGACGTGTGGAAGGATATGGATAAGATTTTAGGTTGAAATTCAAACCATTTTGAATTTAATTCAAAATCAACCAAATTCTATTCTTAACAGGTGACAAAAGAAGAGTTAGCTTCTAGTTTTCTCATGCATAAACTAATTTTATGTGGTGAGAAAAGGTATGAGACCTTTTGGGTTGCATAAGGGGGAGAGTCCCATTCATCTAAGACTCTAGGATTTAATCAATTGGATTTCTTTCAAACCCAATCCAATTAGACTCAAATAAAATATGATAAATCTAATCTAATTAAACTTCTATAATTTTAATTAAATCTAATCAAATTAATAGATTAATTGAGTCATAGATCTAATCAAATCAGGATCATTTTTTTCTTACCGATTAGGTCATCTCATAACCTAATCAGACCTAACCTGATTGAATCCAATTTAATCAGACTTGATCCAGACTTTAATACTCAATCAAATTGAGCTAATTAGTGATTTAATTACTAATTAATCTTCTATTAATGATAGAGTCCAAGTCCAATGGGATTCTTCACCAGAGTCTCCATCTAGTAGGACTCTTCAGCAGAGTCTTCATCCAGTGGGACTCTTCACCAGAGTCCCAGTCAACTGAGACTCTTCAGATTAGCTATGTGATCGAAGAAAAATTTCTAATATGTGGAACCCTATAGGTTCGAATCTAATCTGATAGCACAGGAATAGATTCTTGTACCAATCAGAGTAACTATCTAGCAATAATATCCGACGTTTGGATAGGTCGAATGTATACAAAGCAACACTCAAGAACCTATTTGGATATAGTTATCGTATAATTTATCCCTTTGTCCCTTGATGTTAGGATGACTTAGAGTTTAAACTGTCAACTCTTAACAGTACATCCATTATGTGTCTCAACCTAATAAATCCTATGACTCCTCACAAGGATTGCTCTAGCCAAGGTCTTACTAAATTAAAACACAAAGCATTCTCTCCAATCCTTTGGAGTGGTCAATTCCATCATGATTCACATACTGACTTCATAAGTACTTGACTGTATCCAAAAATCTTTCGATTCTAAATTAAAAATTTAAGTAATCCGATATCAAAGCACAGTAAGTTACTTGCAAGTCACCGTGGTGATCTCAGGTCGAAAGGATACTTATACTCATAATCCCTTCGGAGTGACTCTTAACAGCAGAGTGCTTCAGAGTTATTATGTTCAGTGAAATATACTCCTACATTTCATCTGCATGCCATACCAGCGTCTCTATGCGCTCTTTAGTTAAGAGGACAACCAACCTATATGGCACACAATAATCTACACTTGATATATCTATCGTCTTAGTAATAGCATATTATTTGGTCGCGAACTTATTTAAAGATTAAATGATAAATCTTCTTTTATCGATTTAAAATAGTCTTAAGAACTTTCATCATAACATAGAAGTTCGATATAAAAGATGTACAAGTTTATGATGAAAAATTATTAAATAAATATTTTATTAATTAATTTATATATAATTATATCAAATAGTACAATCATCAATAGACTAACAATTAGCTTTATGACACATTTTCTAATAATTTTGACCATCTATGGTGGCGTAAGAAATGACTCTTGCTGAGAAATTTTGGATTCTATTTTGAATTCTGTCAGGATAACTTTTCAAATTTAGAAGAGTGTCCCAGTTTTCTTCATTTTTTGTTATAATTATAGGTAGGTTTGTTCCTATCCATATTCTTCCATCAGTCCAATATTTTTATTTTTGTAGTCTTTTTTTCCTTAAAAATATCTAAATAATTAGCAATTATATATTGTTCAATATCACATTCCTCTATAAATTTGAGTGGATCATCTTTTATAAAATTAATTTTGAATGGATCCCAACCCCTATGAAGGAATTGATAAGATAATAGATTTAAAAGGGATATATAGTTTCAATTATTTTTCTTTCTTCAATCTCACTATAAATTATTATATCTATTTTTTTATTTTTTAGTTGTTCTAGAACCATAGAAACTATTTTTGGAATATATCAAAAGGGTGGATACAATCTACAAAGGCTAATTTAATTAGTCCTTTATACATGGCTCTAATTATAATATTGGAAGGACTTATATTGATTTTTGGAATGCTGAGTTTTGGCCAACACCAATCTATTATGAGATATATTTGGAGTTTCCTAAGTATGTCTCTGATTTCATCGGGCTAGAGAATTTTATCAAGAATGATATTTTGAAGCTCAAGGGGTAATGTTTTCAGTGTTTTATTCCAAAATTCAATTCTTTATTGTTTGATTGGAGGTTGGGCTTTTTCTACTTCTTTTTGTTGAATTTGCCTGATTGCATTATTTTTGAAGAGTGGATTGACAAATTTAAAGTCTAAGTCTTATCCTAGGAATTTGGTCTTGATTCTTTTCTCATCAGTATAGAATGGTTTTATTATATTGAGAAAGGAAATTCCTAAAATTATTGATTGATTGGAATATTTATTTAGAATGAAAGAAGTTTTGAGGAATACATTGTTATTACAAATTAATATGTTTGTTAATTTATATTTGGGATTTGAACTACTTGTAGTTGCTAGGTTTTCTTTTGATTTTTCAAGAATTTTCATGGAAATTAATCTATCTTGAATAATATTTAAATTTATTCTAGAATCAATCAGGGCTAAGGTGTCTATTCTATAGTTATTTATAAGTAGACTAATTTCTGATTCTCTTGTGAGATTTGAAGCTTTAATTTCTGCGAGGATTTCTTTTCCTTGGTATATATTTTGGAATTTTGTTTGAGTTATTTCCTCTTGTAGGATTATTGGTTTCTTTTGAGAAGTTTCAAATCCCTTGAGTATATTATAAGTTTGAATCTTATTATTTTTATTTTTTTTAGTTAAAAGTTCTTTTGATTGTAAATATTGTTTTTTTTTTCTTGATCTTTGTTTAGATAGAGGTTTTGACTTTACTTATCTGATTCTCCATTTAGTTCTTTATCTAAAATTAGCCAAAAATTTTGAGTTTTGGATTTATTTTTAAATTATTGTAATCTATCTTAGAGTATTCTGAGTTCTTCCTTTTGATTAAAGTTTTCTCTTTCTTTTGAATTTCCAAGGTGGTTTTCATGGAGATCTAATAATCAAGGCTTGGGATATGGTATCAGGCTTAAAATCTTCTCTTAATAAGATTGTTTTGAATTTTGATAAATACTCTTTTCTTTGTTCAAAATCTTTAGGATTCAAATATTGTTTACAAATTTTCTAATTACTCTCTTTGTCAGATTGAGGAATTTTTAAAGATTTTTATCTTGACAAAATGGTCTTTAGTTGATCTTTTATTATTTTTAAATAATTTTTTATTTTGAATTTCTTATTGAAATATTTCATCTTATCATAGATATTTGGATGAGGGGATACTATCTTGGTCCAATCATCCTTAGGTGTTTTAGGTTTAGGAGGCCATTTCTTTTAGAGTTCAACTCTAAGAAAGTTTCTTTTAAATTTTTTAGATTTTTGAGATTTAAATGGTTAAAAATAGAGTTGCTTATAATTATTTAAATATTTTAAAAATTTTTTTATGGTGTTGGGAGAGTCATTGGTTATTCTAGTACCTTGGGATTCTATAGCTAGGGTAATGATTGGTCTTGAGTTTATTTTGATTTCTGGATTTTGATTGTAAGTTACTAAACCAAGTATGCTAGACTCAAATTCTTCATTTTGAGCTTGTTTTGTAGACTGGTATCCAGGTTAGTCTGATTTGATCTGAAGATTGATTTTTCATTTGGAGTTTTTAATATGGCTTCAGAATTGACTTCTAAAGAATTTCTTTCTTGAATTTGTTCATCTAGGTGAGGTTTAATATTTGAGTTTTCTAAGGATTGTTGGTTTTTAGTACATTGTTCGGGAGTGTCCTTAAGACTTTGAAGGTTGTCTTCGACTTGAAAGTTTTTATCTACTTCTTCTAGTGAAATTGTATTTAATTGGGTTTTGGGGAAAACTTTGTCTGTGATTTCAAGTTTTTCTTCTTTAGTTGATTGGTTATCTATAGTTTTAATATCTTGATTTGTTAAGTCATCTTGTTTGATTATATTTTTAGTGTCTATTTCATTTGTGGTTAAAGGTTCGATTTTGGAAGAGGAAACCTCTAATTGAGTTTTGCCTTTTTGTGGAGGTGAACAAACTTTCTCTTGTAGAGGTGAGCAGAGGTTTTTTATAACTCTACCTTTGCCTTCTTCCCAGTAGACCAAAACTTTTGCACCTAAATTTTGAGCTTTTGCAACTAAGTCTTTTATGGATCTATAGTCTTTGTCAATTTTATTTTTATTTGTATCAACTTCTTCTGGCTTATCATACTTTTCAAACTAATCAAAGAATCTAATATGACATTTGATTAAGTTCATAAAAGCATAATAGCAATATTGGATTTCATCCCTTTGAGCCTTGTTATAAAAATTAAAAAATTATTGCCTTTTGAACTTATTGTAATCAGCATAGAAATCCTTCCTAAGAAGGTCTTTGTCTATGATAAATTCAGAATTATTGATTTCAGGGTTGTTCTTGTGTTTGTGAGATAGGGACTTATTTTGATAGTTTAATTTTGAATTTAATTTAATTTTAGAGATTGGCTTTTTGCTAAGTCTAAGCCTTATTCTGGATTCATGATTAGGGATGGAACTATCATTTTCATTATCAGATTGAATATCATCTTGAGGATCATCATCAGATTGATCATAATCTATTTGGTAAAAGTTATCTATTTGGCTATCTTCAATGTTGTAATCTATTTGATAATAGTTATCATAATCTATTTAGCTATCTTCAAGGTCGTAATCCATTTGATCCGTAGAGGTACCTTTTTCTATAAGTGAAACTTAAAAACTACTTTCTTTTACCTAAATATAGATTATCTATTCCTCCAAATTTTTCTAGAAAGCTCTGCTAGAGCCTTATCCTAGCTTAGTACCTTTATCTTGAGATGAAGGACTAGTAGAGGCAGATCAAGATAAGAAACTCATCTCAGGAGACTTAGTAGAGGAGGATCTTGATAAGAAACTTATCTTAGGAGACTTGTATTAGTTTCCTTAGGGACTTTAGTCGACTGTCTCAAAAATGGCCTTTCCCTCGCGGCCTATAAATGGCAAGACATAGCTTTACGGTAACCCTGATTCTAAGGGAGCCTCCTAGTTATAGGAGGTTGGCTCTGATACCATGAGGTTGGGACTAGGTTCTAAGAGAGGCTCCTAGTTAAAGGAGGATGGAATGGAGTAATCTAATCTAGAGGCTGAAATGGCCACAGGTAAATGTACTGAAATCTATGAATAGGATCTTGCTCACTCTAAGATACTAAAGAGTAAGGTTTGCCAAGACACTACTAACAGATCACAGATTAACTATGGTCTAAAGTCATATTCTTCCAAGTCCTAAACTAGGATCCGCTAAGGTCGTAACAAACAACCTTCCAAGACCTTGCTAGTTATAATGGGTCCGCTAATGTATGAGAGATAAACCATAGCTTAGTTAAACCATGGTTTCTAATTGATTAATCAAAGGTTCATCTTGATTAAGACCTCTAATTCATATTTGAATAGTGACTAGACAATGTTTTGAAATAGTATTTGTGTGAAATAATATTTGGTCGAAAGAACAGTAAGTTTTGTAAGAATAAGACACGATATAAACTATATGGAAAGAAAACTTAAATAATACTTTTGCAAAATAGTAACTTGTAGCAGGAATAGTAAACTTTTGTAAGAATTGACTCTGATACCTTGAGGTTGGGACCAGGTTCTAAGGGAGCCTCCTAGTTGAAGGAGGATGGAATGAAGTCATCAAATCTAGAGGTTGAAGTGGCCACAGGTAAGTAGGAAGCCAACCTAATACATATCCAAGTGATAGGGATTTCGAGGTATCAGAGCTCGGAGAGGTACAACTTCTGATACCATGTTGGGACCTAGTATTAAAAGGCTCTGATCCCTATCATTTCTTATGCCGCCATAGGCGATCAAAACTTGCTTGCAAAAAATTAAAACTAAATTACTCCATTGACAAGAACCTTTGATAGTGATAGAATTCTGACTAGTTCTTCTGCCCCATGGTTTCCAACATAAGATTCAAATTACATCAACCTCTAATATCAAAGCTAGAGAAGGGAGAAGTAGTATAGGAGTTGAGCAGGATCAGAACCTCTATCTTGATTTGAGGAGTATAAGAGTTGTATTGGGAAGGAACCTTTATCTTGGTTTAAGGAGTATAGGAGTTGTATCGGATAGAAACCTTTATCTTGGTTGAGTGGTGCACTAGGGTTGCCGTAAGACTATGTCTTACCATTTATAGGCCATGAGGAAAAGACCACTTTTGAAGTAGTCGACTAAATGTTGGAAAATGTGTCCCAAAAAGTCAATCGTCAAGCTGTTGACGGTTGAGCAACCAAGTATTGTAATTGATTTGTTAATAAATAAAATATATTTGGCATTTTTATCATAAACTTTCATCTTCAAATGAACTCCGTTGTTATGATGAAGTCCTTAGGACTATTTAGATTCGATAAAGAGAGGATTTATCGATTAGTCCTTAAAACAGTTCACGACCAAATGATAGGCTGTTAATAAGGACGACAGCTTCTATCGAGCATAGGTCGCTGTAGGCCATATGGGTTGGTTGTCCTCTTAATCAAAGAGTGTGGAGACACTGGTATGGCATACAGGTGAGATATACTGGTATATCATCATTGAACGTTACCAACTCCAGAGTATTCTGCTATTGAGAATGTCTCTGATGGGATATAGGTATAAGTGTCCCTTAGACCTGAGATCGCCTCAGTGACTTACAAGCAACTCACTGTGCTTTGATACTGGACTAACTGAATTTCTAATTCAGGGATGGAAGGCTTCTGGGCACAGTCAAGTACTTGCGAAGTCAGAGTGTGATCGAGATGGGATTGACCACTCCAAGAGTTGGAGAAGAATGAGTTGTTGTATTTTAATTTAGCAAAACCTTGGCCAGGGTAATCCATCAGATGGATTTGATATTTTGAAATACAATGTGGACAACCTGATCAGAGTTGACAGTTGAACTCTGGGGTGTCCTATGATCATTTTGGTCAAGGGGATGAATTATATGAAAACTATATCCGCATGGGTTCTAAGGATGTTGTTCTACACATTCGATCTATCCGGTCGTCGGGTACCATTGCTAGATGGTCACTTTGATTGGTACAAAAATTTATTTCTATGCTACCAGCTTAGGTTTAGACCTATGAGGTCACACACATTAGAGTTCATGATTCGATCGGATGGTTGATCTACGATTAAGAATCATTCTAGGGTTAAATGATCAATACGATTGACATTTAACCCAGTGCAAGTGTTGCAGGAGGATCGATTAGCAATTCGATTGTTAATTGACTTAATTTGATTAAGCCAATATGCTGAGATTAAGTCTAATTAAATATAATTTAATTAGATTTAGTTTGGACTTGATTGGATCAAGTCCAATTGGTTTATTGGATAAGTCAAGTGCAAGGAAAAACTAGTCCTAGTTCAACTAGGACTTGGGTCAATCTAATTTCTAATTTGATTAAAAAATTAAATCAGATTTAAATATAATTTAATCTGATTAAATTAGGTTTTTAATTGGGTTAGAATCTATTTTAATTGGGTTGATCTAATTTTGGTTTGATTTGGTTTGAGAAACCAAATTAAAACAAGTCATAAGATAGAATCTTAGTAAGACTAGGATTCCACCTTGCGCCACATAAGCCTTCCCCATGCCCTCTCTCTCATTCAATGCCAATCTCCTCTTATTTTGTGTGACAAAAGCTCTCTCCCAGGTCTCTCCTACGTTCATAAAAGGTTTCCTCTCTTCTTTCTTACATGGAAGGTGGTTTGGATCAAATCAAAGAGGAATAAGTTTGGATTTCGAATTATATGAGATAGAGTTTTAGAAATCCAAAACTCTTTCAATTTTACACCAAATTTATCCAAATTTTTTTTTAAAATTTTCATGAATTTTAGGGTACATATTGTGCACCCTTTTCTAGTGATCCATGCATGAAAATAAGGAGGAGGTGCTCAAGAGTTGGGCGCCCCTTATCTTGCCATGTTTGGATAAGCCTTGACTAGGTATTTGACCTAGACAAGGACTCTATCATATCTCTCTCTATAAAATGAGTTTCTTTATGAAATTTTTGGTGAAGACAAAGATTTGAGAGACCTTTAGTCCATCCAAAAATTAAAGAGAAAGACCTTTGGATCGTGGAGATATAATAGACACAAGATAGGGTGTCTAGAGAGAGAAACGAGAAGAAGAGGGTCTTCTTCTAGGGTTGTTTGTTTTCATATCTTTCCTCCCTCTATCTTGAGTTTCCTGAGAGCGTCTCAGATCTGAAACTCCTCCTCCTACTTTTTATCTTTGGAAGAGTTCAAATCAAGAAGAAGGAGGCACCTGATCAACCATCAAAGATGGATCAGCGCAGTACTAGCATACTGTGCTGATTTTCTGAAGCAGGACTTCTGATCGAGATTCGTGGGCTCGTGTGGATGACCCCTAGAGGCCGGATGCGTGTGCGGCTTGCAACATCATCCTCAAGCCCAGATCAGTGAGGTTAGAACATCTAACTTGCAAGGTAATAGATCTGATCTATTGTTTAATACATACATTAGATGTAGTATAGAAATATGTTGATATGATCAACATGTAGTTCATGCTGTATATATATATTTTAATTTCTGATTTAATGCTATGTAATAATCATGTAATAGAATCTTAGATCTAAAGATTCTCTAATTTTAAAAAATAAATTTTGATTTATTTTAGTCTTTCGCTGTATAATCTTGAAAAAGTTTCAAGATCTAATCCTGAAACCCTAGATCTGGTTCCTTCAATTGGTATCAGAGCCTAGGTTCTTTATTACATGATTATTTATACATGCTTAGATTATTTTTTAGATTAGATCTAATTTATAATCTGATTATTAAATTTGAAATTAAAATTTTAGATCAATCACAAACTGCAAGGTTGTCCTGCTGTAAGATTTACCCCTTACAGTGCAAAGGTTGTCCTAGTTTGTGTAGATCTATCTTTAATCATAAATTTGTTAGATATGATCTAGATTAAATTTATGATTTATTAAATTTAAAAAATATTTAAATCTAAAATAAAATCTCTTTGTTAATAATTTTTGTGCAAAAAAATTGTTTAAAGTTGAAATTGTTTCAATTACATGAACCTGTTTAGATTAGATCTAAAGTAGTTTCATGTTTATTTCACTTATATCTTAATTATGAATAAAACATGCAATATGGTTGGTAGAATCATATTATAAAATTATTTTACAAATATGAAAATTATTTTTGAAAAGCCGAACCCAACTCTCAGCCCAAAACTTAATTAAGAATTAAGAAGTTATTTGATTAGGTTCTAGGATTGTGAATTGAAGAACCTAAGACACAAACCATAACACATTGGGTTAATGGATTAGTGAGAATTAGGTCCATTAATTGGGTTAGACCTATGGTTAGATTAAAGATGGACTTAATTAGAGAATTGACTAAATCTAATCAATTGTTGTCTTAGATTAGGTCAAGGATTCTCTAGATCAATTACAATAGTTGTAGTTGGTCAAGTCCATGTCTTTAACGAGAACCAAATGGACTTGATTCTTGGCTAAGTGGTCTAGCACGAACTGTTAGGTTGATCTAATCGAAATAAATTAAACCAGTTGGTGTCTAAGGTAAATCAGACCAGTGGTTTTTAATTGGGAGCTCGCTTACCTGGCCATTTCTGATGGTGTCTAAGGCAAGCTTTGGCAGACCCTCCCACTGATCGAACTTACCTGATCTCTTGGTGAAATTATGTTTTAATCGGATCACTTGACTATTCGAGCTGACCCATGTCAGCTAGGTAAATCAGTGTGACTGATTTAGGTGCTCCTAGACCAGTCCTTTTAATGGTCTCCCTTAAGCTGACTTGGTGAAGCCAGTGGGAGGATCATGATAAGCTGGTTCATCTGACCTCATCCTCTAAATTATTTAAATCTTCTAAAATTATTAGGTCCTTAAAATGATAAAGTTATAGAGATAACTGAATCATAGCCTCCCATTAAGGTGTTTGATAATGAGTCCATTAACTCAATAATCATTGCAGACCCAAAGGCCTGGTGCTTGTTGACTAATGGAATTATCACTCATCATATGATAACTTGGAAGTGTCTCTCTAATGGTGGTTAGGTGAGCCAACCAAAGTTGGACTTAATCATTCGTTGGTTAGATACACCAAGTATGATCATGTTAATGGTTGGACCTAACCGGATCCTTACAGTGGAGGTCAAAGCCTACTGATTAGGTTTCTGGGATAAAATTAAAATTACTAGAAATTATTTAGAGAAATAATTGGTTATGAACCTATCCTTAGATATACATGGGTTGGCCAACCAAAGTTGGGCTTGTGTGCAGTCTAAGTGGATTCTAGTACCCACTAAGGAATTAGGGTAATTCCTCAAATTGGAGGTAGAGGCTACCAATTCGAATAAAATAGTGGGAGAAACTTTTTGATTAAAGTCCAAATCTTTAGGTTTAATGAATCAATTACTAATTAGGTTATGGTTCTCCTTTATGCAAATATGGCCACTTCCCTATCGCTCCGATCATTATTGGACAATGATAAGTTGGTGGGATCCAACTTCGATAGCTGGTACCGAAAGTTGAAGATAGTCCTGGAGCATGAACAGATCCTATATATGATAATGGATCTTGCACCTGAGGAGCCAGCTGTCAATGCACGTGGAACAGTCAGAGATACTTACCAGAAGTGGCTCAGTGATCAGACCACGGTGCGCTGTATCATGCTGGCTGCCATGAGCGACGAGTTCAGTCGTAGAGTCGAGATGGCTCAGCCAAAGGATATGCTTCAAGTGTTGGAGGATGCCTTTGGCACACCCGATGACGTGGAGAGGCACAAGACTAGTTGTGCCATCTTCAATGCCAAAATGCGGGATGGTGCCTCTGTCACTGATCATGTATTGTACATGATCGAGCTGATGAAACGATTGAGCAAGCTCGGCTTTCCCTTGCATGAGCAGCTTGGAAAAGATGCAATACTGAACTTGCTGCCCAAGTCTTATCTCCCATTCCTCACTCATTATAGAATGACAAAGCCTGAAGTAAACTACCACGGATTACTGGGATTGCTTCAGAACTTTGAGAAAGATCACCAACTTCACAAGGAGTCGGTGAACTTAGTGGGAGGTTCGTCTTCTGGTTCTCGACCTTTTAAGAAAGGGAAGAAGAACAAGAAGAAGAAAGTGAAGAAGGTGCAAGTTCAGGCTGGGACATTAGTGCAGAGCCAGACCAAAAAGATCAAGCCTGATAAGAGTCTATTCTACTGGCAAGCACCCTAGATTAGATAGTGTGTCAGATATCTACTTATGGCATTGGAGGCTAGGTCATATAAACAAGAACAGAATAAACAGGTTGACTCAAGAGGGAATCCTCGAAGTCAGTGATTGTGAATCACTTTCAACCTATGAGTCCTGTCTTCTTGGTAAAATGACCAAGTCACCTTTTACTGAAAAAGGTGAGAGAGCTACTGAGCTCTTGGGCCTAATACATACTGATGTATGCAGGCCCATGAGTACAAGTGCTAGAGGTGGATATTTCTACTTCATAACTTTCATGGATGACCTATCCAGATATGGATATGTCTATCTGATGAAACATAAGTCGGATTCATTTGAAATGTTCAAACGATTCTGAAGTGAAGTAGAAAAACAAACTGGAAAGAGTATTAAAACTCTTCGATCTGATCGAGGAGGAGAATACCTTTCTAGTGAGTTTCTCACATATCTAGGAGAGAATGGGATTCTCTCCCAATGGACTCCTCCAGGAACACCACAGCATAATGGTGTGTCTGAAAGGAGGAATCGAACTCTGTTAGACATGGTCTGATCCATGATGGGTTTTGCTAGCTTGTCGATATCCTTCTGGGGATATGCACTCGAATCGACCTGTTATCTGTTAAATAGAGTTCCAAATAAGTCTGTAATTAAGACTCCATATAAGATATGGACAGGACGTAAGCCAGCACTTTCACACCTTAGGGTCTGGGGGTGCCCGGCCTATATCAAATGATTAGTCACAGACAAACTTGGATCTAGGTCTGACAAATGCTCATTCATAGGGTACCCCAAAGAGATAAAAGAATATTTTTCTACCATGCTGATGAACAAAAGGTGTTCGTCAGCCTTAAGGCAATTTTTTTTTAGAAAAAGAGTTCCTTGGTGAAGGAACCGTTGCCTCTAAGGTTGAACTTGATGAAGTTCAACAGGTAGAAAGACCGACATCAATAGCTGAACCTAAGTCGGATATGATTAGATCAGATCCGGAGCCCAATGTACCTGCACCATTAAGGTGATCCGATAGAGTACTGCGTCAGTCAGACAGATACTATGATTTCTTAGTCCGAGACGGTGATCCCAATGAACTTGATGAGAATAATGAGGATCCGATCACCTATATGGATGCAATGCAGAGACCTGATTCTGAGAAATGGTTTGAAGCCATGAAATTCGAAATGGAGTCCATGAAGGTCAATGATGTATGGACATTGGTTGACCCACCTGAAGGGGTTAAACCCATTGGGTGTAAATGGGTCTTCAAAAAGAAGAGGGGCGCAGACGGAAAGGTGGAGACCTATAAAGCCCGTCTGGTCGTCAAGGGGTATCGTCAACGTTATGGTATTGACTATGACGAGATGTTTTCCCCTGTGGCAATGCTCAAATCTATTCGGATAATGCTTGCAATAGCTGTCCATCTGGATTATGAGATCTGGTAGATGGATGTAAAGACAGCTTTTCTGAATGGAGAGTTGACCGAAGAGGTGTATATGATACAACCTGAGGGGTTTACATCCACAGATGAATCCAAGGTGTGCAAGCTTCAGAGATCTATTTATGGATTGAAGCAAGCTTCTCGGAGTTGGAACATGCATTTTGATAAGGTGATCAAAACGTATGGCTTCATTAAGAATGGAGAAGAGCCCTGCATCTATAAATGGACAAATGGTCCAGTTGTGGTATTCCTTGTCTTATACGTGGATGACATTCTCTTAATCGAGAATGACATCCCCGCACTACAGGGAATAAAAGTTTGGTTGTCATCACAGTTCTCTATGAAGGACTTGGGTGAAGCATCCTACATCCTAGGGATGAAGATCTATAGGGATAGATCTAAAAAGATGCTTGGGTTATCCCAGTCCATGTACATAGACACTGTGCTGAAGAGGTTCAGCATGGAGAATTTCAAGAAGGGCTATCTACTGATAGGCCATGGAATTTTTCTCTCTAAGAAGGATTGTCCGACAACTCCTAAAGAGAGAGAGCGTATGAGTAGAGTCCCATATGCTTCAGCCGTAGGATCTATCATGTACGCCATGACATGTACAAGATCAGAAGTGGCATACTCACTAAGAGTAGTGAGCAGATACCAATCTGATCCTGAAGAAAATCACTGAAAAGTGGTTAAAGCCATCCTTAAGTATTTGAGAAATACTAAAGACCAATGGTTGGTTTATGGCGAGTCAGATCTAAAACTTGTGGGGTTCACAGACTCTAGCTTTCAATCTGACCATGATGACAGCAGGAGCGTGTCGGGTTATATCTTTACTCTGAATGGTGGAGCCATCTGCTAGAAGAGTTCCAAGCAGCATACTGTGGCAGACTCTATTTGTGAAGCGGAGTACATCGCAGCATCGGATGCCGTGAAGAAAGCTGTGTGGCTGAGGAAATTCATCAACGAGCTTGGAGTAGCACCCTCCCTCGATGGTCCGATCCTGCTCTACTGCGACAGCATTGGTGCCATAGCTCAGGCGAAGGAACCTAAAGCATATCAGTGGACGAAGCACATCTTGCACCGCTTCCACCTGGTCTGAGAGATCGTAGATCGAGGTGACGTTGACCTTCAAAAGATCGACGGAAAGGAGAACCTGACCGACCCCTTCACTAAAGCTCTGACGATAAAGGAGTTCGACAACCACAAGTCGAAGATGGGTATTAGATACTGTGCTGAGTGACTTTAGGACAAGTGGGAGTTGTTGGAAAATGTATCCCAAAAAACCAATCGTCAAGCTGTTGACGGTTGAGCAACCAAGTATTGTAATTGATTTGTTAATAAATAAAATATATTTGGCATTTTCATCATAAGTTTTCATCTTCAAATGAACTCCGTTGTTATGATGAAGTCCTTAGGACTATTTAGATTCGATAAAGAGAGGATTTATCGATTAGTCCTTAAAACAGTTCACGACCAAATGATAGGCTGTTAATAAGGACGACAGCTTCTATCGAGCATAGGTCGCTGTAGGCTATATGGATTGGTTATCCTCTTAACCAAAGAGTGTGGAGACACTGGTATGGCATATAGGTGAGATGTACTAGTACATCATCATTGAATGTGACCAACTCCAGAGTATTCTGCTGTCGAGAATGTCTCTAATGGGATATAGGTATAAGTGTCCCTTAGACCTGAGATCACCTCAGTGACTTGCAAGCAACTCACTGTGCTTTGGTACTGGACTAACTAAATTTCTAATTCAAGGACGGAAGGCTTCTGGGCACAGTCAAGTACTTACGAAGTCAGAGTGTGATCGAGATGGGATTGACCACTCCAAGAGTTGGAGAAGAATGAGTCGCTGTATTTCAATTTAGCAAAACCTTGGCCAGGGTAATCCATCAGATGGATTTGATATTTTGAAATACAATGTGGACAACCTGATCAGAGTTGATAGTTGAACTCTGGGGTGTCCTATGATCATTTTGGTCAAGGAAATGAATTATATGAAAACTATATCCGCATGGGTTCTAAGGATGTTGTTCTACACATTCGACCTATCCGATCGTCGGGTACCATTGCTAGATGATCACTTTGATTGGTACAGAAATTTATTTCTATACTACCGACTTAGGTTCGGACCTATGAGGTCACACACATTAGAGTTCATGATCCAATCGGATGGTTGATCAACGATTAAGAATCGTTCTAGGGTTAAATGATCAATACGATTGACATTTAATCCAGTGTAAGTGTTGCAGGAGGATCGATTAGCAATTTGATTACTAATTGGCTTAATTTGATTAAGCCAATGGGCTGAGAATAAGTCTAATTAAATATAATTTAATTAGATTTGGTTTGGACTTGATTGGATCAAGTCCAATTGGTTTATTGGATAAGCCAAGTGCAAGGAAAAACTAGTCCTAGTTCAACTAGGACTTGGGTCAATCTAATTTCTAATTTGATTAGAAAATTAAATCAGATTTAAATCTAATTTAATCTAATTAAATTAGGTTCTTAATTGGGTTAATACCTATTTTAATTGGGTTGATCTAATTTTGGTTTGATTTGGTTTGAGAAACCAAATTAAAACAAGTCATAAGATAGAATCCTAGTAAGACTAGGATTCCACCTTGTGCCCCATAAGCCTTCCCCACGCCCTCTCTCTCATTCAACGCCAATCTCCTCTTATTTTGTATGACAAAAGCCCTCTCCCAGGTCTCTCCCACGTTCACAAAAGGTTTCCTCTCTTCTTTCTTACATGGAAGGTGGTTTGGATCAAATCAAAGAAGAATAAGTTTGGATTTCGAATTCTATGAGATAGAGTTTTAGAAATCCAAATCTCTTTCAATTTTGCACCAAATTTATCCAAATTTTTTTTTAGAATTTTTGTGGCTTTTAGGGTACATATTGTGCACCCTTTTTTGGTGATCCATGCATGAAAATAAGGAGGTGCTCAAGAGTTGGGCGCCCCTTATCTTGCCATGTTTGGATAAGCCTTGACTAGGTATTTGACCTAGACAATGACTCTATCATATCTCTCTCTATAAAATAAATTTCTTCATAAAATTTTTGATAAAGACAAAGATTTGAGAGACCTTTGGGCCATCCAAAAATCAGAGAGAAAGACCTTTGGGTCGTGGAGATATAATAGACACAAGATAGGGTGTCTAGAGAGAGAAACGAGAAGAAGAAGAGGGTCTTCTTCTAGGGTTGTTTGTTTTCATATCTTTCCTCCCTCTATCTTGAGTTTTCTGAGAGTATCTCAGATCTGAAACTCCTCCTCCTACTTTTCATCTTTGGAAGAGTCCAAATCAAGAAGAAGGAGGCACCTGATCAACCATCAAAGAAGGATCAGCGCAGTACTAGCATACTGTGCTGATTTCCTGAAGCAAGACTTCTGATCGAGATTCGTGGGCCATGTGGATGACTCCTAGAGGCCAGACGTGTGTGCGGCTTGTAACATCATCCTCAAGCCCGGATCAGTGAGGTTAGAACGTCTAACTTGCAAGGTAATAGATCTGATCTATTGTTTAATACATACATTAGATGTAGTATAGAAACATGTTGATATGATCAACATGTAGTTCATGCTGTATATATATATTTTAATTTTTAATTTAATGCTATGTAATAATTATGTAATAGAATCATAGATCTAGGGATTCTCTAGTTTTAGAAAATAAATTTTGATTTATTTTAGTCTTCCGCTGTATGATCTTAAAAAAGTTTCAAGATCTAACCCTGAAACCCTAGATCTGGTTCCTTCACTAAAATCTCCAAGGTAACTAACATAAATCTTCCAAGATAAGTTTCTTATCAAGATCCTCCTCTACTAAGTCTCCTAAGATAAGCTTCTTATCAAGATCTTCCTCTACTAAGTCTCCTAAGATGAGTTTCTTATCAAGATCCTCCTCTACTAGTTCTTCATTTCATGATGAAGGTACAAGCTCGAACAAGGCTCTAATTGAGCTTTTTGGTAAACAGTTGGATCAATGGATAATCCCAAAAGTTTCTAGGAGTTCTATCTACAAATCTATAAACTAGCTCCTGCCAGATAATAGGATCAAAATAATAGAATTTACTATCTCAATAGAAAAAAAATATGAGTTAACCCTGATTTTAACTCAGGAAATAGTCAAAACTGCTCAAAAATCTAAATTTGAATTTATTCATATTGGTTTAGTTTAAGTTGTAGTAAAACCTCTAATTAGAAAAGAAAACAATATGCTATCCTCCTATGTTTAAAGGATGGTAGGTTTATTGATTTTCAAGATGCTTTACTCGGTATGGTAGAATCTTGCCTGTTTGATGGATCACTTTATTTCAATTGTAATGCAGATCTTACTATCAAAACTAAGGATAAAAATATCCTTAAAAGTCTAAAATTAGAAGTCAAACTAGACGATTTTAATATGTTACCTGGATTATGCCCAGCTGTAGCCATGATCATAGTATACTACAAAACCTTAAACATCCTAGAATACATAAGAGTTGTAAACAAGAGAACCTTAGGATCAACATATTATTTTCAGGTTGATCCAAGCAACGAAAATGTGTTCATCCCATGAATTTTAGTTTGGGATTAGACTAAATTAATTGATGATTGGTTATGAAAGAAAGTAGTGCTAGCTATCAGAAAAAATTAAAGCAAAATAAACACCATCATTACTAATCCTGAAGTATATGTTTCTATTAGATTTCAAAGAAGAATCCAAAGAAGTTCAAGCTATAGATTAGAGCCAGCCCAAGTTCATATAAATCTATCAAAACATAATTGTTCAAGCCCCTCACCATCAAAATTAAGTACTGTGAACTTTGAACCAAAAATTTCTTAGCCTAGATATGAGAAACCTTAATCTCCACTAGTCTTTCCTTCTAATTCCCAAATAACTGATAGAAAAGATTCAAAATTATATGTAATTAGTTACGAATTCAAAATAGATAAACCAACCTGAAAAAAAAAATTTATTCACAAAAAAACTTTTAAAAAATTTTTTTTTCAAAACTTACTCCTAAGAACAAAGAGATAAATTACAAGTAGAATACTATACCTTCTTAGAAATAACTAAAACCTAAACACCTTTATTCAAATGGTATGAGCTGATAAAAGAATCAAAAAAGGATATCTCAAAAGATGTCAATATGATTTTAAGGAATGGTAAAAAAATTAGGAGAACCAAAGTTACAGAACCTTTCAACCCAAAAATTATAGTTTTCTAACAAGATGGAAAAGGATCATTGAAAGAATCCATCCTCCTTTATAAGAAATTAGAATATCAGTTAAAAGAATACAGATAATAGCCTCTCCATTTAAAATAAAGATTAATCCTCCAGAAACATCGAATGGTAGAGATATAAAAAATATCATAAACAAAATAATTTCACAAATCAAAATCTTAAAAAAATAGGTGACCAATTAATCAGGGTAGAAGAAATACTTCAAGAAAAAAAAATTTGGAATTCAAGACAAAGTATCCCTATCAATTTTCAAACCTTTCAAAATAGATAAAAAATGATCAAAAGAATTAAATATTGATATTATGGAAGAAATAAATAAGAGACTAAGCAGTAGAAAGTCTTCAAAGGGTAGAGGATACTCCAAAACAATCTACTAAGTCAAGATCAGTCACTACATTAACCCAATAAATTTTAGAAAACTCAGATACTGAAACCCAAAGTGATGATGAAAATTAAAATTTAAAAATAAATAAGATCACAAATTTAGGTGAATAATTTAGAAAAGCATATTACCCAAGATCTACCCTTCCAGACTTGATTCTAAAAGAAAGAGGTCAGATAATTCAAAATCAATATTTGGTTAATACCATTTATGAATGAAATATAGATGGAATAACCAAATATGGTATCCAAAATATACTCTAAGAAATGACAATGGTATCAAACACCTATAAAACCAAAAATATGTCTGATCATGCTATCGTCCAAAATTTTGTAGTAGGTTTCACTGTCTAATTAAAAGATTGGTGGATTACTACTTGGATGATATTGATCGAGAATAAATTCTTACGATAGTCTAAAAAACTACAAATAGAACAATCCTCAAAGATGAAGATGGAACAGATATGCAAGATGCTGTTCCAACTCTTATCTTTGCAATAGCTAAATATTTCCTAGGTGATCCCTCAAAATTAAAAGATAGAATTATAGAAATTCTATCAAACCTATGATGCAAGAATTTATAGGATTTTAGATGGTATAAAAATATTTTCCTAACCAATGCAATGATCAGAAAAGAATGCAACTAACCTTTTTGGAAAAAAAAATTTATTGTAGGACTTCCTTCAGTATTCTCCGAAAAAATCAAAACCAAACTTAGAAATCAAAATAATAATAGGATTTCATATGACAAATTAACATATGGAGATCTTATCAATATCATAAATGAAGAAGGATTGTTACTCTGTAATGATCTAAGACTTAAACAACAATTGAAAAAGAAGCAGTTGAGATCTAAAAAAGAGTTAGAAAATTTCTATGAACAATTTGGCCTTCAATCACTTAAAAGCCAAAAATCTAAAAAATTTAAGAAAATTTGTAAGAATTGCTACAAAGAAAAAATCCAAAACCCTAGGAAAAGGTCTAGATTATCTTTAAAAAATAAAAAAACAAACCACCTCTCTTTAAACCTAGATCAACTCAATCTAGTTGGTCTAAAACCAAACCACCACCTATCTACTACAAATGTGGCAAGATGGGGCATTTAAGTAATAATTAGAAAACTAAGAAAAAAATTAATAGCTTAGAAATTAATGAATCAAATCTTCTAAAATCAATAAAAACTCAACTAAAAATTTTACTCCTTGAATCAGAATCAGAATTAGGATCTGAAAGCCCTTAGAACTTTGAAAATGATACTGAATATCAAAATTTGATCAAGAGAGTAAAAAAAAATTACATAATTACAAAAGAATAATATTTACTATTAGAATTTATTGATAAAATAGAAAATCTTAAATAAAAAAATATCTATCAAAACTTAAAGAAACTATATCAGAAAAAATTTCACAAGAAACATAAAACCTACATATAATTTAAATAATATTTTAAAAAGATTTGAACCAAAAAAAAAAGAAATATTTATCAATCCAAGATCTTCAAATTGAAATCAATCTCTTAAAAATAGAAATCATTCAAATAAAAGCTCAAATTAGATTATTAAGTGAATCACAAAATAATCAAGAATACATAGAAACAATAAACCAAATGACAATTCAAAAATGGTGTGTCAAAATTATCCTAGCCATAGGAGAAGAATTCAAACTTGATACAATAGCCTTATTAGACTTTGGAGCAATTCCAATTGTATCCAAGAAGAGTTGATACCAATAAAATATTTTAAAAAAATAAAAGAAAGCCTAAGCACTGCTAATGATTCAAAACCAAAAATTAAATACAAGTTAACAAATGCAATTGTTTGTAATAATAATGTTAGCATCAATACCTCATTCATTTTAGTAAAAGATCTAAATCAACTAGTAATTCTAGGAACTCCTTTTCTCAATATAATTAAATCATTTTGTGTAAATGAAGAAGGAATTATAGCAAAATTCTTATGACAAGACTTAGTTTTCCGATTCATTAATTTTTTTATCAAAATTTTTAAATCAATACAATAAGTCAAGATAGACCTATTGAACAAAAAAGACTCGAATATTGGAAAAAAACTCAAGACATCTTACTTCTTGAGCTCCAAAATGTCATCCTTAACAAAATCCTCCAACCCAATGGAAATTAGAGAGATTCTGAATACTCTCCATAAATAGTTTATAATGGATTGGTGCTGGCCCAAACTTATGATCCCAAAAATTAATATCCATCCCACTAAAGACATACTTAGAGTATTATATAAAGGGCTAATCAAATATACCACTGTAGATTATGCCTATTCGACTAATATCTTTCCTAGAGTCATATCAACTATGCTACAACAATTAGAAAAAGATAATAGATCATTAGATATAATAATCTATAGTAGGATTGAAGTAAGACAAATAACAGATATCAATTATTCCTTTCAAATCTTTTATATTACAAAATTTTTAAAAAGAAATTATGATCTCTTCACAAGGGATAACCTTTTTAAAATTATTAAAAACTTTGATATGGATGATTATTTACTAATTAACAATATCGATGTCTTTTGGAAAGCCAAAAAATTCCAAAATAACAAATATTGGACTGATGGAAGGATATGGGTAGCAACAAATTTACCTATAATCTTATTAGAAAAAGAAGAAAAATGAGATATCCTATTAAATTTAAAAATTTATCCTATACAAGTTCAAGAAATACTTCACGCACCAAGGATTTTTATGTAAAAGATTTTTCTATCTTTTGAAAAAATTTTCTCCATCTTCTAAATTTTCGAACCCAACTTTTACCACCTCTACCAACAATACTTTTTTTAAGAAAAGTAGCTAAGCTTGTCTATTTGCTTGAATCTTTTTTCTATGGATATAGCTTGAAGGTGTTAAATAACTTGAATCTGTCCAAACATGTTGATGCTGAGATGTTGGTGTTTTTGGACTTGAGTCATCTGTAGAGCAGCTTGATGATGAGTTTGAGTTGGATATTGGAGTTTGATCTTGATTTGGTTGTTGTGGTGGTGTTAATCTTCTGCATCCTATTGGCTTGCGCCTGCAGATTGCTTCAAATCCAAGTGGTACTGAAGGTATTGGTGATGAGGTTGCCAAAGTTTGATCTTCTAATGGTCCCTCTGGTACATCTCTTTGCGGAGGATCTTGATTTTATGCTTCTTGTTGCTCTATTGTTGGTGTCAGAGAATAGCTTGTAGATGAGGAAATATAGACTATTTGTTCTGTATGTTGATTTTGTTGTGAGACTGTCATCCTAATATTGAAAGTAACATGAATTAGCCTAGCATGGTTATTATATTGATGCTGCTGATGCCGTCAGAGATATTGGTGATGTTGAGGGAGCAAGTGATGTCGTCGATATTGCCGATGATCTCGTCGGAAAGGCATTTGATTTTGAGAGTGGATAGAGGAAGAGTGTTTGGAAGAGAATAAGATTTTCTTACCTGTTCTTATAGGCAAAACTCCTTGTTTTGGAAATCTTTACTAGATATAGGCTTTGATTAGTATAGGCTTTGATTGAAAGATTGTCGCGGAATCTTTTCTCCTTTGTAGTTGTTCAAGGAGGTTGTCATAGAGTCTTTTCTTCTTTGTAAGAATTTTGTAGATGCTTTTTTGAAAGATTGTCATGGAGTCTTTCCTTCTTTGTAAGAATTATGTAGATGCTTTTTATAATCTTACTATTGGTTGATGTAAAAGTCTTTTCACGGCTTCTTGCTTTGGCAGTAGTTGGTTACTGTTTTCTATAGGACAGCTTTTTCTTCTTTGTAAGAATTCTGTAGATGCTTTTTAAAATCTTACTATTGGTTGATATAAAAGTCTTTTCACGGCTTCTTACTTTGACAGTAGTTGGTTACTGCTTTCTGCAGGATAGTCTTTTGCTTTTTTCTGATTGATGGTGTGTCACTTCTTGACTTATGAAATCTGGCCGTTGTCTTTTTTTTTGGCAAAGATGTTTGGATTTTTGTGGATAGATTTGGGTGACTTTCAAATAAAATTTATTTTTTATCCCTCTTTGTTTCTTGAAAGGATAGGTTTGTTTGACAGAGGTGATAAAAGTTGGATTCGAAAATATTTTATTCTGATAAAAGTTGGGTCCACTTGTATCCAAATTTTTTCAAAGTCGTGTAAGCTTTTCTCGTGTAAGCTTTCATGTTTCAAGTAATACAAATCATATTTTAATTCTATTTATCTTAGTTTTAATTTGTTTATTTTGCAAAGTTATATTTAATTATTTCTGAACAAAGTTACATTCAATTCTTGCAAAAGTTTGCTATTCTTGCAGCAAGTTACTATTTTGCAAAAAAACTATTTAAGCTACTATTTATGTCTTATTTTTCTCTTACAAAATTTACTATTCTTTCGACCAAATACTATTTCACTCAAATATTATTTCAAAATACTGTATAGTCACTATTAAAATATGAATCAAAACTCTTAATCAAGATGAACTTTTGATAAACAAAACAAAATTAACTAGAAACCATGGTTTAATTGAATTGTTGTTTAAATCACCCCTTAGCTAGCCCATTATAACTAGCAAGGTCTTGGAAGGTAGTTTGTTGCGGCCTTAGCAGACCCTAGTTTAGGTTTTGGAAGGATGTGACCTTAGACCATAGTTAATCTGTGATCTGTCAGCAGTGTCTTAGTGGGTCTTACTCTCTGGTATCTTAGAGTGAGCAAGATCCTACTCATAGAGTTCAGTATATTTACCCATAGCCACTTCAGTCTTTAGATTAGATTACTCCATTCCATCCTCTTTAACTAGGAGGCTCCCTTAGAACCTGGTCCCAACCTCATGGTATCAGAGCCATATGGTTGGAGCCATTAGTTGTATTAGGCAACTTTCTACATTTTATTTTGCTTTCTGCCATTAGAAGTTGTATCGGGCACCTCATGGTATTAAGGACGCTGCCAAGTGATAGGGATTGTTTTGCAAAATTAAAACATGCCACTACCATTTGGAGCCATCAATTGAACATGCTCCCATAGACCTCCTTGGGCTCTGATACCATGAGGTTGGGATCAGGTTCTAAGGAAGCCTTCTAGTTAAAGGAGGATGGAATAGAGTAATCTAATCTAGAGGCCAAAATGGCCACAGATAAATGTACTGAAATCTATGAACAAGATCTTATTCACTCTAAGATATCAGAGAGTGAGGCCCACCAAAAAACTGCTAACAGATCACAGATTCACTATGATCTAAAGTCACATCTCTCCAAAACCTAAACTAGGATCCACTAAGGTCATGATAAACAATATTTCAAGACCTTGCTAGTTATAACAGGTCTACTAAGATACGAGAGATAAATCAAAGTTTAGTTAAACCATGGTTTCTAATTGATTAATCAAAGATTCATCTTGTTTAAGAGTTTTGATTCATATTTAAATAGTGACTATACAGTGTTTTGAAATAGTATTTATACGAAATAGTATTTGGCCAAAAGAATAGTAATTTTTGTAAGAATAAAACAAGACATAAACTATTTAGAAAAGAAACTTAGATAGTACTTTTGCAAAATAGTAACTTGCGGCAGGGATAGTAAACTTTTGTAAGAACTGAACGTAGTTTAGAATCTAATATAATTTTGCAAAATAAAAAAGATTAAAACTAAGATAAACAATATTAAAACATGATTTGTATCATTTGAAATATGATAGCATTTGTATAACTTGAAACATGAAAGCTTACACGATGAAAACTTACATAGTTTTGAGGAGGCTTTGGATACAAGAGAACATTGATACAGGATGGCTATAGGAAGTTTGATTCTTTTCCCCTGAGGGAGCTAAAGCCTTTTGGGATACAAACTTGGGAAGAGATTTTGAAGGTTTTGAGGATAGATTGAAGGAGAGGATTTTGCTACAAGGTTTTGAGGATTTTGGGATACAAGATTTTGAAGGTATTTTGGTTTTGAATACAAAATAGAAGAGATTTTTGGTGGAGCACTACCTCTCTGTCTTGTATTGAAACCTCTCGCTAGTAAGGATTATTCCTCTTACTGAGGCTCATCCTGAATGCTAGCTCTTCAGGTCTTCTTATAGAAGGCTTGGTGGACTTCAACTGGTCTGGAGTCCGTATTGCTGCTTTTGAGGCTTCGTCATTGATATTCTTCATGTAGGAAAAATCAGGGGCAAAGTCTATGGATGAAGATGGTTTTGTAACAAATATATGCCCTATTTGAAGATGGTTTTGTAACAAACAAGTTTTGTAACAAATCTAGGGCCTTCTTTTAAGAAAAGTAGCTAAGCTTGTCGCTTGTTTGAATTTTTTTTTCATTTTGTAATATCTGCCTACGGATATAGCTTGAAGGTGGTGAATAATTTGAATCTGTCCAGATATATTGATGTCGAGATGTTGGTATTTTTGGACTTGAGTCATCTGTAGAGCATCTTGATGATGAGTTTGAGTTGGATGTTAAAGTTTGATCTTAATTTAGTTGTTGTGGTGGATGTTATAGTGGTGTTGATCTTCAGCACCCTACTGACCTGCACCTGTAGATTGCTTCAAATTCAAGTAGTACTGAAGGTATTGGTGATGAGATTGTCAAAATTTGATCTTCTGATAGTCCCTTTCGTGCATCTCCTTATAGAGGATCTTGATTTTATGCTTCTTGTTGCTCTGTTGTTGGTGTCAGAGAGTTGTTTGAAGATGAAGAAATATAGACTATTTGTACTGTATGTTGATTTTGTTGTGGGACTGTCATCCTAATATTGAGAGTAACTTGAATTGGCCTAGCATGGTTATTATGTTGATGCTACTGATGTCATCAGTGATATTGGTGATGTCAGGGGAGCAAGTGATATCGTTGATGTTGTCGATGAAATCGTCAAGAAGGCATTTGATTTTGAGAGAGGATAGAGGAAGAGTGTTTGGAAGATAATAAGATTTTCATACCTATTCTTATAGGCAAAACTCCTTGTTTTGAAAATCTTTATTAGGTTTAGGCTTTGATTAGTATAGGCTTTGATTGAAAGATTATCGTGGAATCTTTTCTCCTTTGTAGTTGTTTAAGGAGGTTGTCATGGAGTCTTTCTTTCTTTGTAAGAATTTTGCAGATGCTTTTTTGAAAGATTGTTGTGGAGTCTTTCCTTCTTTGTAAGAATTCTGCAGATGCTTTTTATAATCTTACTATTGGTTGATGTAAAATTCTTTTCACGGCTTCTTGCTTTGGCAGTAGTTGGTTACTATTTTCTGCAGGACAGCTTTTTCTTCTTTGTAATAATTCTGTAGATGCTTTTTAAAATCCTACTATTGGCTAATGTAAAAGTCTTTTCATGACTTCTTACTTTGGCAATAGTTGGTTATTGCTTTCTGCAGGACAGCCTTTTGCTTTTTTCTGATTGATAGAGTGTCACTTCTTAGCTTATGAAATATGGCCGTTGTCTTCTTTTTGACAAAGGTGCTTAGATTTTTGTGAATAGATTTGGATGACTCTCAAATAAAATTTATTTATTTTTTCTCTTCATTTCTTGAAAGGATAGGTTTGTTTGGCAGAGGTGGTATTGATTATGCCAATCACAGCCGTCTCGTCTATTCTCGATAGTATGTGGACAAAATTTGGAAGACAGGAAAAAAAATTTCAAAAGATAAAAAAAAAAATCTTTTATATAAAAATCCTTTATGTGCGAAGTGTTTCTTGAACTTGTATAGGATAATTTTTAAATTTAATAGGATATCCCATTTTCTTTATTTTTCAAATAAGGTTATAGGTAAATTTGTTACTACCTATATCCTCCCGTCAGTCCAACATTTATTATTTTGAAATTTTTTGACTTTTTAAAAGGCATCGATATAGTTAATTAGTAAATAATCATTCATATCAAAGTTTTTAATAATTTTGAAAGAGTTATCCCTCATGAAGCAGTAATAATTTATTTCTAAAAATTTTGTAATATAGAAGATTTGAAAGGGATAATTGATATATGTTATTTGTCTTACTTCACTCCCACTATAGATTATTATATCTAATAATTTATTATCTTTTTCTAGTTGTTGTAGCATAGTTGATACGACTCCAAGAAAGATATTAGTCAGATAGGTACAATCTACAGTGGTATATTTGATTAGCTCTTTATATAATGCTCTAATTATGTCTTTAGAGAGATGTATATTAATTTTTGGGATCATAAGTTTGAGCCAGCATCAATCCATTATAAGATATTTATGGAGAGTATTCAGAATCCCTCTGATTTCATTGAGCTAGAAGATTTTGTTAAGGATGATATTTTGGAGATGTCTTGAGTTTTTTCTCAATATTCGAGTTTTTTTTGTTTAATAGGCCTATCTTGACTTATTGTATTGATTTGAAAATTTTGATAAAAAAAATTGTTGAAGTGGAAGACTAAGTCTTATCCTAAGTATTTTATTATAATTCCTTCTTCATCTATATAAAATGGTTTAATCATATTGAGGAAAGGAGTTTTTAGAATTACTAGTTGATTTAGATTTTTTACTAGAATGAATGAGGTATTGATGCTAATATTATTATTACAAACTATTGCATTTATTAACTTGTATTTAATTTTAAGTCTTGAACCACTAGCAGTGCTTAGATTTATTTTTTATTTTTCAAAATATTTTGTTGGTATCAACACTTGTTGCATAAATTGGAATCTATTCCAGAGTCTGATAAGGTTATTGTATCAAGTTTGAATTCTTCTCCTATGACTAGGATAATTTTGACATGCCATTTCTGAATTGTCATTTTGTTTATTGTTTCTATGTATTCTTGATTATTTTGTGATTCACTTAATAATCTAATTTGACCTTTTATTTGATCGATTTCTATTTTCAAGAGATTGATTTCAATTTGAAGATCTTGGATAGATAAATATTTCTTTTCTTCTGATTCAAATATTTATAAAATATTATTTAAATTGTATATAGATTTTATGTTTTTTGTGAAACTTTCTTCTGATATAGTTTCTTTAAATTTTGATAGATATTTTTTTCTTTGTTCAGGATTTTCTATTTTATCAATGAATTCTAATAGTAAATATTGTTCTTTTGTAATTACATAAATTTTTTTTTTACTCTCTTGATCGGATTCTAATGATTCAGTATCATTTTCAAAGTTTTGATGGCTTTCAGATCCTAATTTTGATTTTGATTCAAGGGGTAGAATTTTTTGTTAAGTTTTTATTGATTTTAAAAGATTTAATTCATCAATTTCTAAGTTATTAATTTTTTTTAAATTTTATAATTATTACTAAAATGCCCCATCTTGCCACATTTGTAGTAGATAGGTGGTGGTTTGGTTTTAGACCAACTAGCTTGAGTCGATCCAGGTTTAAAGAGAGGTGGTTTATTTCTTTTATTTTTTAAAGATAATCTAGATCTTTCCATAGGATTTTGGATTTTTTTTCTTTATAGCAATTCTTATAATTTTTTTTAAATTTTTTAGATTTTTAGCTTTTGAGCGGTTGAAGGCCAAATTATTCACAAAAATTTTTTAATTCTTTTTTAGATCTCAACTGCTCTTTTTTCAATTATTGTTTTAAGTCTTAGATCATTATAGAGTAACAATCTTTCTTCATTTATGATATTAATAAGATCTCCATACATTAAATTATCATATAGAATCCTACCATTATTTTGATTTCTAAGTTTGATTCTGATTTTCTCAGAAAATACTGAAGGGAGTTCTGCAATAAACTTTTTTTTCCAAAAAGACTGGTTGCAGTCTTTTCAAGTTATTACTTTTGTTAGAAAAATATCTTTATATCATCTGAAATTTTATAATTTTTTGCATCTCAGGTTTGATAGGATTTCTGTAGTTCTATCTCTTAATTTTGAGAGGTCACCTAGAAAATATTTAGCTATTGCAAAGAATAGAGTTGGAACAGCATCTTGTATGTCTGCTCCATCTTCATCTTTGAGGATTGTTCCATCTGTAGTTTTTCAGACAATCGTGAGGATTTGTTCTCGATCAATGTCATCCAATTAGTGATCCCACCAACCCTTTAATTGGCCTATGAAACCTGCTACTAAATTTTGGATGATAGCATGATCAGATATATTTTTGATTTTATAGGTGTTTGATACCACTGTCATTTCTTGGAGTATATTTTGGATACCATATTCAATTATTCTATCTATATTTCATTCATAAATGATATTAGTCGAATATTGGTTTTGAATTATCTGACCTCTTTCTTCTAGAACCAAGTCTAGAAGGGTAGGTCTTGGGTAATGTGCTTTTTGGATTGTTCACCCCAATTTGTGATCTTATTTATTTTGAAATTTTGATTTTCATCTTCACTTAGGATTTTAGTATTTGAGGATTCTGAAATTTGTTGGGTTTAAATAATGACTGATCTTGGCCTAGTAGATTGTTCTGGAGTATCTTCTATCCTTTGAAGATTTTCTACTGCTTGTAGTCTCTTATATATTTCTTCCAAAATATCAATATTTAATTCCTTTGATCATTTTTTATCTATTTCGAAAGGTTTGAAAATAGGTTAGGAGACTTTGTCTTAAATTCCAAACTTTTCTTCTTTAATTATTTTTTCTATCCTGATTAATTGATCACCTATTGTTTTAAAATTTTGGTTTGTGAAATTATTTTGTTCTATGATATTTTTTATATCTCTATCATTTAGTGTTTCTAGAGGATCAGTCTTTATTTTGAATGGGGAGGTTGTTATCTATGTTCCTTAAATTGGTATTTTAATTTCTTGTAAAAGAGGATGGATTCTTTCAATGACCCTTCCTTTCCCATCTTGTCAGAAAACTATAATTTTTGAGTTGAAAGGTTCTGTAACTTTGATTCTCCTAAATTTTTTACTATTCTTTAAAATCATATTGATGTCTTTTGAGGTATCTTTTTTAGGTTCTTTTATTAGCTCATGCCATTTAAAAAAAGATGTTTGGATTCTAGTCATTTCTAAGAAGGTATAGTCTTCTACTTGCAATTTATCTCTTTATTCTTTGGAGTAAGTTTTGAAAAATTTACTTCTTTTTTTGAAGTTTTCTTATAAATAAAAGTTTTTTTTAGAGTTGGTTTATCTATTTTAAATTAAGAACTGATTACATTTAATTTTGGATCTTTTCTATCAGTTATTTGGAAATAAGTAGGAGATATTGGTGGAGATTGAGGTTCCTCATATCCGGGCTGAGTAATTTTTGGTTCAAAGTTCACAGTACTTTATTTTGATGGTGAGGGGCATGAACAACTATGTCTTGATGAATTTATGTAAACTTGAGTAGACTCTAATTTATAGCTTGAACTTCTTTGAATTCCTCTTCGAGACCTAATAAAAATATTGTTAGAAAATATGTCTTAAAGCCAATCGTTTGGATGATTGTACTCATTTTGTAATATATATATATGAATTATTTATCAATAAATAAAAATTATTTTGATATCATTCATCATAAAGTTATATCTTTTTTGCTATAACTCTTGTGTTGTGATGAAGTCTTTAGAACTATAAAATAATTGATAAAAAAAGATGATGATGTTTATCGAGTGAAGATCATTGTGCCATATAGGTTGGTTGTCTTTTTAATCAAAGATTGTAGAGATACTGATATGGCATATCGGTGAGATGTAGGAGTACATCGTCACTGAATAAGTGACTCACCTACTGAGTGTTCTACTGTTGAGAGCAGCTCGCGAAGTATATAGACATAAGTATCCCTCAAACTTGAGATCACTATAATGACTTGTAAGCAACTCACTGTACTTTGGTGACGGAAGGCTACTGGGTACAGTCAAGTACTTACGAAGTCTGTATATGGATCAAGATAGAATTGATCCCTCCAGATCATAGGAGCTAATGCATCACTATATTTCAATTTAGTAAAATCTTGGACAAGATAATCCATGTGATGGATTTGAAAGATTGGAAGACAATGAGGATGATCCTTCTGGATTAACAGTTTAACCCTAGATCATCCTAGAGCATTCAGGATCAAAAGGATGAATTATGCAATAACCATATGCATAGGTTCTTGCATATTATCTTGCAAATATTTGACCTATCCAGACATCAAAAATTATTGTTAGATGGTAACTTCGATTAGTATAGAAAATGATTCCTATGCTACTGGCTTAGTGTTCGAACCTATGGAGTCACGCACAAAGTCAAGTGATGTAAGAAAGAATTGATCTAAGTCTATATGTTCAATTTGGAAGTCCATGACTTGATTGAACAAATAGATTAATTTGATTGAGAATTAAGTTGTGGGTTATATGGGATTAAACTGTTAACTATGTCTAGCTAGCACTAGACATGAGGTTCAAATTCAATTCCGGTGATGAACAAAATTTGATTTATGATCCAAGGAGTCTATAAGAGCTTAAATTTAAATGCTAATTAATTTTAGATTAGATCTGATTTAATTAGACTTAATTAGATTAAAAATCTAAGTTAGACTTGGTACTAAATTCTAAATAGTTTGAGATTGACAGCCTATTCAAAATTGGTTCGAATCATGTTCAAATTAGATTCGAATTTATCCATATTTGGATTGGATCTTTAGTCTACTTTTACTAAGATTCTCTCTTCTCATGGCCAACCTAAAGGGGGTGGGGTGCTGGTTATTGCCACCCCACACTTGGGTGTAGGTGTGGATGCATGAGGGTGCCTAGTTAGGCGCCTATCCTATCTCAGACAAGATTCCTAGTTAGATAGGGGAAGGATTAATTCAAAACTGATTTGAATTAGGACTTTTAGTCTATTGGGTCATAAAAAATTATCTATAAATAGGGAGGACCTCTAACCATCAAAAAAAATAATTAGATTATGTGCTAAGATGAAAAAGAGAGATAGAGGTGGTGTGCAAGAGAAGAGAAGGGTCTCTTCTCCTTGGCATGTTGTTTTGGGCATCCATCTTCTCCGTGGCATGAAGATGCCTAGGCATCCTAAAATTTAGATGTGAGATATCACACCAAAGATCTTCTCCCTCTCCTCCTTACTGCCTTATGAAGGTATAATAATTTGAGGCTTCACTCCGCTTTCCTATGAAGTTTGGCGTGCGTGTGAAATAGAGGGTTTATACATTTAAATCTTTGTGAGGCTTTGGATTCAGAATCCTTTGGAGATTTGATCTCTATTCTACTGTATAATAGGTAAAAGATAAAATCTTTATTAGATTATTATAGAAAAATTTTTAGATGTTCTCTGGCGATCTGATCCTGAATCAAATTTTTTTTCGCAACTAGTATCAGAGCCAGGCTTTGATATATGGATGCATAACTAATTTTTTCTGGTTGATTTATATATAGTATATAATTAAAATTTTATGTTAGATAGTAAATCAATTTTAAATCTATTTAAATAAAATTTATGATCTGATTTTGATTAGATTACATGATCCTAATCAATGGTTGGTTAAGGTTTAGTATAAATCTGTTATAACAGAATTTTATTATTACAGAATTTTATTATTGCAGATTTTTGTTGGAATAACAATCTCTTTTAAAATTTATTTTAAATTAATTTTAATAAAAAAATTTTATTATTATTTTGGATTAGAAGTTAGACTTTTTTTAGATCTAAATTGAATATATTTTTGATAAATTTTCAGATCTGATTTCTATCAAAATTCTGTGCAACATTGAAACAGATCTAACTATAAATTTAATCTTTATGTGTTCATATATGCATCTAATTAATCTTTTATATGATTTTAAATCTAAATTTAATATTTTATATCCTATATAAATTAAGTTTCAGATCTGATATGATGTATATGATGCATTAAATCTAATTAGATTAGATGAAGAATATAGTTGGTATGATCAAAGTCATGTTCATGCTTGCTTTGTTTGACAATTACATATAGATATAATTTTTATTTAAAATTAAATTTCAGATCTTAGTAGCCTAATACTTAGATTGATGAGATCATCAAATTGTCTAATCATAAGAGAAAGTAAGAATTAATGTTACTCTCTTGCCCATTTGACAGATTCTCTGATGACATGTAGGGATATCATTATGATCTTGTATTATGAAGAAGAATAATAAATTAATTTTTATAAATTATTTTAATCATAAATAAGTTTAGATTAGATCTAAAGTGATTTATGACTCATTACAATAAGATAAATTTAGATATAAAAATTATTTTAAAATCTAAATAGCATATTACATTAGATATAATTAGTTGTGATCTAAAAGTTATCATGATACATGTGATGTATATATAAAATTTAGATCATAATTATGCATGTTTAATTGTTAAACATAGATATAAAAATTAGTTTTCATGATATGAAACATACGATATGCTTCACTTGAAATCCTAACAGAATAGTTTTACAAACTGAAATATACGTTTTACATACTTAATTTAGAATTAAATTTTTAAAATAACTTAAATTTGAAAATTGAAGATTTTATGACACCACATAAATCAATGGGCAATGGGTTAGCATGAATCAGGTCTTCATAATGGGTTAGACCTAGGATTAGAAATATATATGGACTAAATAGAAAAATTGATTAAATCTAATCAAGAGTTGAATTAGATTAGGTTGGAATTTTTTTAAATCAATCTCAATAGTTGAAGCTTGATCAAGTCTATATTTTTTACCTTATTAAATAGACCATGTTCATGGCTTAGTGATTGAGCCTGATTCTTCTGGTGGACCAAACCAAAACTAATTAACCAGTTGGTGTCTAAGATAAGTTTGGCAGTTTTGATCGGTGGTCATTTATTAGGAGCTACTCACCTAGATGGCATCTATGACGAGTTAATGACATATGCCTCCCACCGATCTTACTTACTTGGCCAACATGATAGATTATATTTTGATTAGATCACTAATTGATTCAAGCTAGTCCATGCCATTAAGATAAATCAGTATGACTAATTTAGGTGTCTTTAGATCAGCTTGTATAAAGTCCTCTTCATGACTTAATGAAGTCAGTGTGAGGATTTACTACTTGAAGATCAATTTCTTCTCTTATTCTCAAATTACTAAATCAAATCTTTTAAATTATTAGATCCTTAAAATGATATAGTTATGGGGATAATTAGTTCATAGCCTTCCATTAAGGTGCATGATAATGAGTCTAATATTCTAAATAGACATTGGAAGTGCCACATACCTGGTGTCTATTGGGTATTGAAATTATCATTCATCATATGACCATCTTGTTGTGCCCTTCAGATCAAGTCTCAGATTGGCTAAGCCACACTTGGACTTGGATATTCATTTGTTGGATGCACTTGATGTAGTTATATTAACGATTGGGCCTAATGAGAATTTTTAGTAGAGACGCCACATGCCTGCTGAAGAGATTCTTGGGGCAAAATCTAATTGCTAAAGTTGTCTGAAGAAATAATTAGTTAGAAACCTGTCCATGGATGCACTAAGATTGATCGAGCTACACTCAGGCTCGAATGCAATCTGTGTGGATTCTAGTATCTGCTAAGAAATTAATATAATTTTTTGAATTGGAGGTAGAGGCTATCAATTTGTATAAAATAATGAAAGTACCTTTAGACTAAAGTCCATATCTTTAGGATTAAAATAATTCATATACTAATAAGTTAATGTTTCTTCTTTTCAGCTACGGCCAACACAATATTGCTCCGTTCGCTGTTGAACAGTGACAAGCTTACCAAACCCAACTTTGATTGCTAGTATCAGAAGTTGAAGATCATTCTGGAGCACGAAAAGATCTTGGACTTACAAATCCAGCACCCAAAGAACCTATCGCCAACGTACCTCGTGCTGTAAGAGACACTTATTTGAATTAGCTCAATGACTAGACGACTATGCATTATATCATGAGGGCAGCAATGAACGACGAACTTAGCCATAAGTTTGAAGATGCACAGCCAGAGGATATGATTCAAATATTGAATAAGTCTTTCGACATCCTTAATGATGCGGAGAGACATGAAGCCTCCTGCACTGTGTTCAATGCCCATATACAAGAGAGGACGTCAGTTAGTGATCATATATTGTATATGATCGAGCAGATTGAATGCTTAAGTAAACTTGACTTTCTGTTACATCAACAGTTGGGCAAGGATGCTATCCTGAACTCGCTACCAAAATTTTATCTATCCTTTTTGAGTCATTCAAAATGATCAAATTTGTAATGAATTACCATGGTTTGCTAGAATTACTGCAGACATTCGAGAAGGACCATCAACTCCAAAAGGAGCTGGTGCATATAGTGGTAGGTTCGTCTGCAGGTCGTCGTTCCTCTAAAAGAGGAAGGAAGAAAAAGATGCAAAAAAATTGTATCACCGATCCCAAGCTAAAGCAGAGCAAAAAGTTGAAAGTCGATAAGAGCCAGATAAAATGCTTCTTTTGCAAGAAGCTAGGTCATTGAAAAAAAATTATCTAGCATACATAGCTTTTCTTGACCCAAACAGGCCAAAGAACAAGAGAAACAAGCAATCAGTTGCTTTACAAGATACTTATATGATAACTTCTTGTAATTTTTTTATTTGTGATACTACTACCTGGATATTGGATACCAAAAGTCTGATTAATATTTGTAATTTATTGTAGGGACTGCAAGTCAGTAGAAAATTTAAAGAAGGCAAGCGGTTCTTGAACGTTGGGGATGGAAGCCTTATTCCAATTCTAGTTTTAAGAACTATGCAGCTTGTTTTTGAGTCTAATAGTATTATGTTAGATGAGCATTATTATTATCCTTCTTTTTTTATAAATATCATCTCTGTAGACCTTTTGGCCAAACTTAATTTTAAGTTTTTAATAAAGGATGATTTTTGTGATATCATTGTGAATGATACTATAATTATACGTGGATAATTAAAATTTGACATATATATGTTATCATAGCTTGTTGGTGTAATATACACATCGAACAAATATTCTAAGATAGATAATGTCAGTGATTCCTATCTTTGGTATGATAGGCTAGATCATATGAACAAAAATAGGATAGATAGGTTAATCAAAGAGGATGTCCTTGAAATTAAAGATTATGAATCATTACCAACCTGTGAATCATGTCTGCTTGGTAAGATGATCAAGTTACCTTTTAAAGAAAAAAATGAACGAGCTAATGATGTTCTAGGTCTAATACACAGTAATGTATGTGGACCCATGAATATAGACACCAGAGAAAAATACTATTACTTCATTACATTTACAAATAACCTATCGAGCTATGGGTACATCTACCTTATGAAGCATAAATCTGAATCATTTAAAATATTCAAACAATTTCATAGTGAAGTAGAAAAATATACTGAAAAAAATATTAAAACTCTTTGGTCAAATCGAGGAGGTGAATACCTTACTAGCGATTTTCTGACATATCTAGATAAGAATGGGCTTCTCTCACAGTGGATCTCTTCTGAAACACCATAATAAAATGGAGTATCTGAAAGAAAGAATCAAACCCTCTTAGACATAATTTGGTACATGATGGGGTTTGCAAATCTATCAATCTCTTTTTGGGGATATGCTATTGAAATTGCCTGTTATATTCTTAACAAGATTTCGAGCAAATCTGTCGATAAAATTATTGAAAAATGTAGACGATTTCATACATGTATTTCAAAAAATTTTGAATAAATTACAGCAGAAGATAATTATATTAATCATATTAACCTAACATGTATATGATCTAATCATCAAATCAACCTATTCTAGAATCTATGACATGATATATTGTATGTAAAATCTAAAATAATCACATGATAAAATCTGCTTGCTTGGATGTAAGTAGTAGATCAAATCTATACCTATCTGAGTTCATAACTCGATACCTGAGTGTGGATCAATGATCGTCACTACTGAGAGATATGGTGAAGAAGATCTTTACTAGTTGCTCACAGTCGCACATGCATCCAGCCTTTACAAAAAGTCCACTCGAAGCTCTGATCTAATCGGTCTTCTCGAGAATGCTAGTTCGCACGAAGACCTTCTTCTTGACTGATCTGGATCTTTTCTTCAAATCTCTAAAATCTTTTCAGAGGTTGAAGATGAATTTCTAGAGAAGATGAAGAGGTAGAAAAAAGATAGAGAAGAAAATAATTTCTCTCTTATTTTTTCTCTCTTCCCAAATTCTGAGGAATAAAATCTTAGAATTCAGATTTTGCACTAACCCAAGAGAAGAGGACTCTCCTCTTCTTTCATGCTATGAAATCATGCCCAAGACCCCTCTCATCATGAAAGGCCTCTCTCTCTCTTCTTTCTTACATGCTCAAAAATAAAAAATAAAACCCCTTTTATTTGCGTGTAATGAGGTAGGGATAAAGAGTCCTAAGGATCTTGGACTCTATCATATATTATCATCCTTTCACAAATTTCATACCCCAAAAAAAATATGGAATGCCCCCTTTTATAATTTTCCATGGTGAATCAAATCATTATTTGATTTCTTACACAAAAAATTCCCTCAAAAAGTCACATAAAAGAAGGAGAATAAAAGGAATGGCGTGTGGAGTGATTTGGATAAGAACAAACTCTCTTGATAAAGAATGTTTTGAAATCCAATTTCAAATTTTTTTTTTATCAATATCAAATCAAATTTGGATTGATGTGAAAAAATCTCATGCAAAATAATTTTGTGCATGAGGAAGAATGGCGTGCAAAGTGGGGGGCGCAAGGGAAGGAGAGTCCAATCTTATATGGACTCTTAATTTTCTTATTTGAATCCAAACTAAATCACATCTAGTTTAGCCCAAATAAAATAGATGAAATTCAATCTAATTAGGTTCATAAATTTTTAATTAAATTTTAATCAAATTAAAAATTAATTGAACCAAAGTTCTGATCAAATCAGAGATAATTCTCCCTTAGTGATTAGATCATCTCATAATCTAATCGGATCAAACCTAATTGAATCTAATTCAATTAGATCTTATTTAATCCTCTTTGCTCAATCAAATTAAGCTAATCAGCAATCTAATTACTAATTAATCTTTTATTAATTTACTAACACTTGGTGAATAAATTTATTATAACTTTTACATAAGGTTAATCATCAATCGAATTGATGATTAAGCCCTTAAATGATTCTCAATCGTTGATCAGTCATATGATCAGTCAAAAACTTCTTTTGAGTGTGACTCCATAGGTTCAGACCTAAGCCAGTAGCATAGAAATATATTTTTGAATCAATCGATGTAACCATCTAGCAATGATGACCCGACGTCCAAATAGGTCGAATAATGGCGAAGCAATATTCAAGAACCTACTGATGTATGGTTACCTTATAATTCATCTCTTTGACCCTAATACTCAAGGACGATCTAAAATTTAACTGTCAATCCTAGATAAGTTATCCATATTGTATTTCAATCTTTTAAATCTATCATATGGATTATCCGAACTCAGATTTTGCTAAATTGAAATACATTGATCCATTTAACCCCTACTAATTCGGAGAGATCAATCCCATCTTGACTCACACACTGACTTGATAAGTCCTTGACTACATCCAGAAACCTTCCATCATTGAATTATAAACTCAAATAGTCTGACACTAAAGTACAGTGAGTTGCTTGTAAGTCATCATGGTGATCTCATGTCAGAGGGACACTTATATCCATACCCTTTGTGATCTACCCTTGATAGCAGAATGCTCTGTATTTGATCATATTCAGTGATGATGTACTCCTACATCTCACCTGCATGCCATACCAGTATCTCCATACTATTTAGTTACGAGGACAACTAATGTATATGACATACAATGACCTACACTTAATATCGTTATCATCCTAGTAATAGCATATCGTTTAGTCATGAATCAGTTTAAGGATTACGCAATAAATACTTCTTTATCGATCAAAATAATCCTAAGGACTTCATCACAACATAAAAGTTCATTAGAAGATGTAACCTTATGATAAAAAAAATCAAATAACTTTTATTATTGATCAATTCATATATATTTATAATTAACATAATCGTCAAATGATTGCCTTTAGGACATGATTCCCAACAATTTCTATTTGGACTAAAGTCAATCAGTATAGTATGATATATCCATCTTCGATTTATCATCTCAGAACTCTTAGATACTGAGATTTTAGTAAATGGGTTGGTCAAATTTTTCTTTCCGTCAATCTTCTAAAGTTCGATATCATCTTAACAGATTTTTCAAATAAGATGATAGCGATGCGAAATATTTAGTAAACTAATGAGACTTCAGCTTTAAGGCATAAGCTATGGCTCGATGCTATACAATACATTAGAACCATCATTGGAGGGTGCCACTCCTAGCTTGCCATTGGACCTCTACAATCGCATAGCTTCTTTATAAGCATCGGATGTTGCAATGCATTCAGCCTCGCAATTTGAATTTACTATATTATTCTGCTTGGAACCTTTCTAGCAGATTACTCCATTATTTAGGATAAGGATGTATTCTAATACATTCTTGTTATTATTATATCCAACTAAAAACTGAAGTCATACTCTATAAATTTTTAAGTCAGACTCTCTATAACCGAGTCACTGGTCCTTACTATTTCTTAAATACTTAAGAATGACCTTCGAGTGATTCTCACTTGAATCTTGTAGGTATCCACTCACTATCCTAGTGAGTATACCATATCCGATCTCATACATAGTATACATGATAGAATAAATTTTACTCATAAACACCCTATGTATGTTGGATTGGAAAAATCCAAGCAGCCTCTTAGATCTATCTCTATAGATCTTCATCTCTAGTATGAGAGATGCTTTTTCAAAGTCCTTTATGGAGAACTATGACAATAGAGAAACATTTATTCCCTGTAATGTAAGGAATATCATTTTCGATTAAAAAAATTTTATTCACATACAAAATAAGAAATATACTCACAGAACTATTAATCCATTTATATTTGCAGGGTTCTTCATTCTCAATGAAGCCATACGTTTTGATCACTTATCAAAATGCATGTTCTAACTTCAAAATATTTAGCATTGTCATAGGAAAAAATATCTCATTATGGTCAATACCATAACGTTGATAATATCCTTAGACAACATGACGAATTTTGTAGGTCTCCATCTTCTCACTATGCACTCTGATCCTATTGAAGATCCACTTACATCCTATGGGCTTTATCCTTTTGAGTAAATCAACGAGTGTCCATACACCATTGACTTCATGGACTTCATTTCAGACTTTATAGCTCCAAGCCACTAATCGAAGTCAGACCTCTGCACAGCATCTATGTAGGTGATCAAATGCTTGTTGTTCTCATCGAGTTCAATAGGATCATGTCCCAGAACTAGAAACTGAAGTATCTATCCGACGGATGCGGTACTCTACCGAATCTCCTTAATGATGCCTTTACAACAGGTTGCAAATTTGATCTAATCAAATCTGATTCTATGGGTTCACTGGATTGTGTCAGTTCTTCTACCTATCGAACTTCATAAGTTCTATATTAAAGGCATTAGTTCCTTCACCAAGGTACTTCTTTTCTGAAAAGAATGCCGAACAACTCTTGTTCTTTAGCAAGGTAGAAGTTATATCCTCTAGATTCTTTAGAATTATCCTACAAAATAATACGTATAGGATTGGGATCCAAGCTAATCTGTCTGCAATTGCTTGACATAAACTAAACACTCCCAAATCCTAAGATAAGAAAGTATTGGCTTATGCCTACTCCATATCTCATATAGAGTTATTGCGACTGATTAATTTGGAATCTAGTTCAGAATATAACAAGCAATCTTAAAAGCATAACCCTAAAACAAGATTGGCAGATTTGTAAACCCCATCATGTATCGAACTTTATTTAACAAAGTCAATTTTAATAAGAGAGAATCCTATTCTCTTCTAGATATGTTAAAAATTCATCAAAAAGGCATTCTCCTCCTTGGTCTGACCGAAGAGTTTCAATACTCTTCTCAGTTTGTTTCTCTACCTTATTATGAAATTATTTGAACATTTTAAATAATCTAAACTTATGATAAATATACTCATAGATCCAGTATATCAATATGCATCAGATTCAGAACATCATTGGCTCATTCATCTTTTCTAGTAAAAGATAATTTGGTCATCTTACTAAAGAGATAGGATTGACAAGTTGATAATGATTCACAATCATTGACTTCGAGAATTATCTTCTGTTGATCTTATTCTTGTTTATATAATCGAGCTTAAATTATCAAAGATAGGCTTCCATGATATTATCTACTCTAGGGTTTGTTTAGTTGTGTACATTACACTAACAAGCTGTGTAAATATTATTTCTTTAGTTGTCTACCATGATTTTGACATCATTCATAATGATATCACAAAATCATTAGATAATAGTGATAATCACTAAAATGATATTGTTAGAATTGAAAATAGGCTCAATGATTCTTAAAATCAAGATTGGAATATAACTTCCATCTTCAATGTTCAGGAACCTCTTACTGTTTTCAATCTTTCTACTAACTTGAAGTCGTTGCAATAATTTACATGGACTTCTAATATCTAATACCCAGATAGTAGTGTCACAAATAGAGAAATCATAAGGTGTTATCATATAAGTACCTTATTCAGTAACTCTTTGCTGATTTCTCTTCTTTAGCCTATTCGGGTCAAGAGACTCTGCCAGACTAGGTTAACCTTAGACTTCTTTTGTCAGTTCGAGCTTCTCAGCCCAAGCACAACTCTTTTACATCTTCTTTTTTTTTCTCAAAAAATTATTATCCCACTAAAGACACATCTTCAGAGGTGCAAAAGAACTCCTTCAACATTTGAAAAATTTTCTTTCACTGAGCATTATTGAATTTATAATTAAATTTATATTTTTTTCCTGCTCTCAAAAATATCACATGATGATATGATCATTTAGCCACTTCTAATAAGTACCTTTGATCACATCATATGTGTTGGATGTAGGAATATTAGGTGCTGGATCTATAATCATATATAGGATACATTCGTGCTCTAGAACTATTTGCAACTTTCGATACCAATTATTAAAGTTGGGTCCTATAAGTCAGTCACTGTCAAATAGTGAATGGAGCAATATATATCTAGCCATAATTGAAAAAAAAATATAAGATCTCTATGTTTATTAATTGATTAAGCTTAAAGATTTAGACTTTAGTTTAAAGGTTCTCTCATTATTTTAGTCGAATTGGTAGCCTCTACCTTCAATCTGAGAAATTATCCTAATTCCTTAGCTGGTACTAGAATCCACACAGACTGCACACGAGCTCGACTTTAGTTGGCTCATCCATGTATATCTACGAGTAGGTTCTTAACCAATTATTTCAGTAAATAATTTTTAGTAATTGATTTAGCCACAGGTAATTTTTTAGTTGATCTTGATCTTCTCTGTAAGCCCTGGTTATGTCTAACCATTAACATGATTGTACTTACAAATCTAACTATCAAATGATTAGGCCCGACTTTGACCGGCTAACCTGACCACTTGACAGAGAGATTTGACTAAATCATCATATTATAAATAATAATTCTAATAGCAGATGAGCACCAGACCTTTGGGCCTCCAATGATCATCATACTATTGGACCCATTATCACCAAACTTAATGAGAGGCTATGATTTAGTTATCATCATAACTAACTCATTTTAGGAACCTAATAATTTAGAAGATTTAATTTGAGAATTAAGAGAAAAGAGAAGAGATTAATCAGTAGATCACAATCCTCCCACAGACTTCATCAAGTCATTGAATCGGATTAGGGTCATGCTGATTCAAATGGCACCTAGATCAGTCACACTGATTAACCTTAATGACACGGATCAACTCGAATCACTTAACAGTCTAATCAAGACATAATTCACCAAATTGGCCAAATAAGTAAGATCGATGGGAGGGTCTGCTAAGCTTGCCTTAGACACCATTAAAATTGCCAGATAAGCCACTCTCAATTAAAAACCACTAATCTAAATGTCAAACTTACCTGAGACACCAATTAGTTAATTAGTTTCGATTTGACTAACCTAATGATTCAGGTTCAACCACTGAGCAACAATCAAGATCCATTTGGTCTAATCAAAGATATTGACTTGACCATCTACAACTATTGTGTTGGTTCTAGAGAAATTCTGATTTAATCTAATTCAATATTTGATTAGATTTAATTAATTTCTCTACATGAACCATTAACTCTTTGATTCTAACCTTAGGTCTAACTCAATTAAGAGAATCTGATTTAAACTAATCCATGTCTCCATGTTTTATATGAATGTCATTAGATCTTAAATCATAATTCTAAATCTAATCAATTCTATACTTAATTCTCAATTAAGTTCAGCATCAACATGGGTTTAGGTTTAGGTTTGAAATAATTTCAACCTTTTTATTTTGTAAATAATTTATAATAAATATTATGTAAAGACTTTTTATTTTGAAACTGAGTCAACTCAATCAACATTGAGCTAGCTATACAAGGAGACTGGGTCAACTCAGTTCAAAATTGAATCGACTCAGTAATTATGCGAGCATGTTTCAAAGAATTTCAAATCAGAAAAATCTTATATAATACTAAAATAAAATCAATCATAAATATGTTTTAAATCACACCTAAATATTTTATGATTTGAGATTTTATTTTCTCATGATTAAAATAATTTTAATTATATAAATTAGATATTTTATTTTTCATATAATTTTATATCACATACAACAAAACTAGGGTTTCAAGATCTAGAATTTTGCAGAAAAATAAGTTCTTCCTTTCACATTCTTCTACATGGGATCTAATCACATGGTACCTCTATATACTATAAGAGCACTCCATTGAATAGAAAGAGAGGACCTTCAAATCTTTCTTACTCCTATGATCGGATGGTCTGGTGATCAACCCAATCCAAATACTTACTAATCGGATCATCTAATCTAATCACATATCATATATGCATGAATTTAGATCTAATTTAAATTATATCAGATCTGATCACAACCTTAGATTATATCTAAATTAGATCATAAACATCACATGCAACACATAAAATCAGATTTTATCAAAGATTAGCACAAACTAGGATAACCTATTCACCATAAGGGATAAACCCTATAGCAGGATAATCTTATTTCAGTTTGTGCAATCAACAATTAACTAAATACAGATCTAAGATATCACATACTAGGTCTAAATAAAATTAAAATTTAAATTTAATATGCACATATAATATGTCATAACGAACCTAGACTCTGATACCACCGTTGAAAAATGTAGGCGATTTCATGCATGTATTTCAAAAATTTTTTAATAAATTACAGTGAAAGATAATTAGATTAATCATATTAACCTAATATATATATGATCTAATCATCAAATCAACCTACTCTAAGATCTATGACATGATATGTTGCATATAAAATCTAAAATAATCACATGATAAAATCTGCATGCATAAATGTAAGCAGTAGATCAAATCTACACCTATCTGAGTTCAGAATTCGATACCTGAGCATGGATCGACGATCACTACTATTGAGAGACATGATAAAGAAGATCTTTCCTAGTTGTTTGCAGCCGTACATACGTCCGACCTCTACAGAAGTCCACTCAAAGCCTCGATCTGATCGATCTTCTCAAGAATGCTAGTTCACGTGAAGACCTTCTTCTTAACTGATTTGGATCTTTTTTTCAAATCTCTGGAACTTTTTTAGAGGTTAAAGATGAACTTCTAGAGGACATGAAGAGGTAGAAGAAAGATGAAGAAGAAAATAATTTTTTTTCTTATTTTTCTCACTTCTCAAATCCTGAGGAATAAAATCCTAGAATTCAGGTTTTGCGCTAATCCAAGAGAAAAGGACTCTCCTCTTCTTTCACACCATGAAACCATTCCCAAGACCACTCTCACCATGAAGGCCTCTCTCTCTTTTTTCTTACACACTTAAAAACAAAAAATAAAACCCCTTTTATTTGCATGTAATGAGGTAGGGATGAAGAGTCCTAAAGATCTTGGACTCTATTATATATTATCGCCCTTCCATAAACTCCACGCTCCAAAAGAAACATGGAATGCCCCCTTTCATAATTTTTCATGGTGAATCAGATCATTATCTGATTTCCTACACAAAAAATTTTCTCAAAAAATCACACAAAAGAAGGAGAATAAAAGGGATGGCGTGTGGAGTGATTTGGATAAAAACAAACTCTCTTGATAAGGAATATTTTAAAATCCAATTTCAAAACCTTCCTTTTATCAAAACTAAATAAAATTTGGATGTGAGATAGAGAGAGAGAAGGACTCTTTGGCATAAAAAAATCTAATGTAAAACAATTTTGTGTGTGAGAAAGAATGGCATGCAAAGTGGGAGGCACAAGGGAAGGAGAGTCCAATCCTATATGGACTCTTAATTTTTTTATTTGAATCCAAACCAAATCACATCTGATTTAGTCTAAATAAAATAGATAAAATTTAATCTAATTAGATTCATAAATTTTTAATCAAATTTTAATCAAATTAAAAATTGATTGAACCAAAATCCTGATCAAATCAGG
>NC_025999.2:61135824-61148324 GCF_000442705.2 Elaeis guineensis | reverse complement strand
GAAGTCCGACTGACGATGTTGAAGGTTGATGGTTGGGGAGGTACGGCGGACATCGGAGGCGGTCGGCCATTGTAGAAATCTATCTGCTGGAGCCCATCTGTTGTAGAAGTTTGTCCAGAATCCATCCGCTATGAAAGTTCAGACGAAGTCCGGTTCTTGTAGAAGGCTGAAAGGAGGCTGCTTATTGTAGAAGCTTGGTCGAAGATCGATTGTCGTGAAAGCTCAGAGTAGTGACCTGGCTGGTGGAGCCTGTCCCATTATAGAAGCTCGTCAGGGATTCCTCCATTGTAGGAGCTCGATTGGGATCCGGCTATGAAGAAGCTCGACTGAAGTCTGTAGTAGAAATCCAGAGTAGACCGCCTGCAGTAGAAATTTAGAGTAGACTGCTTGCGGTAGAAGTTCGGAGTATAGATCCGACTGGTGGAGCCCTTCCATTGTCGAAATTCATCTGGGATCCATCCACTGTAGGAGTTCGACTGAAATTTGATTCTCGTAGGAGCTCGGATGGAATCCGGAAGGTGGTTGACTGTCGTAGAAACTTGGATGGAGTCTGGTTACTGTAGAAATCTCATTGTCGGAGAAGCTCGGACATTGACGAAGTCTGGAAGAAGTTTGGAGTATAGTCGTCCATGATCGGAAGAAGTCTGGAAGGGATTAGGAGAATAGTCGATCACTGTAGAAAATCGGCTGATAATGAAGCCCAGAGAGCATTTGGAGCAGTTCGGTAGATGAATGGAGAAGCTCATTGTCGGAGAAGTCTGGATGGTATTATGAAAGCTCGGATGATCGAGGGAGTTCAGAAAGATGCCACATAAGGTCAGAAGCCGAAAAGGCCCTGGAAAGGTCGGCCTTTTACAAACTTCGACTGGAGGTATTTTATATCCAACACCAGTCCCCCTACTTCTGAGTTCGAGTTTCGAATGAAGTACAGAAAATTTTCACAGTCGAAGTTGCCTTCCTTGATTTCCGCACTCGATGGTTTTCAGATATTTTGGCGTTTGGCGTGCTGGTGCTGGAGCCTTTTCAAATCAAGGCGATCCGAAAAGATTTTTTCAAAATTTTTGTTAGAGAGTTGCTCTAGGTATGGTGCAATAATGATTTTATCAGCTGTCAGCCATTTTCAGCCACCTGCCATGGTGAGTGGGATACGCGGCGAGTGTAGGTCGGCCAGAGGAGATCCACAATCATTACTGCGCCGGGTCCTGTTGCCTATTTAAACCCGCTCCCCCCTTCCAGGGATTTCACTTTGCCTGAGAGTCCTGTTGGTGCCCTTCTTCTTCCCCGAGAGCTCCATCCCTTTCGGCCTTAGGCGTTCTTCGAGTCGATCCCCATCTCTGCATCTCTGCACTTCTCGGACCAGTCTAGGATAGTTCCAGAACTCCCTTCTTCATTTTTTCTTTTACTGTTCTTCTTCCATTTTTCTTCTGTTACATTCCACCTGTCCAGTTTTCTGCAAGCACCCCATCTCTTATTTTTCCTAATTTTTTCGAGATTTTTAGGGTTTTTGCTCAATTCATAATGTCCTCCAGCACTTCTCCCTCTAGTAGTTCTAGGAGTTCGTTCATTCCAGTCCCACAAAATCCTTGCTCAGTAGAAGAACCTCATCTGGTCTTTATACCAGACACCATCCCCAGCTCTCTGACTTCGGAGGAACTCTCAATGATTAGGATTCAGCACAGGGTTCCTCCGGAGTATGAGCTGGAGCTTCCCGAGCCAACTGGTCGGGCTAGCGCTTCTCTCCCTGGCTGCTTCTATTTATACTAGAAGGCTTTCCGCACCAGACTTCGACTTCCACTTCCATCTTTTGTTATCGCTCTCTTCTGCTTTTTAAACATTTTTTTAGTTTCTGTAGCACCGAAATCCTTTAGATTTCTGATAGGGTTTCTTTCCCTCTGTCGCCTAGCCGAAGTCCAGCCAACCATTTCTCTGTTCATAAATTTCTATACCTCAAGCATCACCGTTCGACAAAGGACTGGTGGTACTTCTCTCCCCAGTTCGGTAGAAAGGGGTTGCTGAAAGGCGCCCCCTCTTCTATCCACAACTGGAAGGAGAGGTTCTTCTATATCCGATGCCTGATCTTGGAGCTGGGATTACCCCCCTGGGGCTCTCTAAGAGATTCCGTCCGTCGGGCTTCTAGCCTGGAAAGGGATGACCTCGAAGCCTCCAATAAGCTCGAGGCCTATCAAGCCCCCCTCCTCTCTGAACTTCTGAAGGAATAACTCTTGTTCAACGTCGGCCTGAGTCCTCTTAATCCTGCCGGTACCATTATTATTATTATTATTATTTCTTACTGCTTTCCCTTTCTCTTATTCTACTTCTGTGCCGTGTCGATCTTCTTTTATTGCAGACATGGACGCAGGCGTGGCTCGGAGGTTAGCCTAGGGTCTCAAGACCTACAAGAGAAAAGGCGCTTTGACTTCGGGGTCGGCGAAGAGAGCCAGGATAGAAGAGACGAGCTCGGCCGCACCTGCTCAGGTGGCCGTTGCCATCAACGCCCCCTCCGACGTCGAGCCCGAAGTCCCTCGAGCCTCTTCAAGGAGCCCCCCGACCGAGGATCCCGCTCCAGAGGCTCGTCCCGAGGGGGCATCCGGGGCCGAAAGAAGGAGGAGAAAAAAGACCCTGGCCCTCAAGAGCCGCAGCCGCAAGGCTACCGTCGAGGGGGCCGGTGGCTCCGAGGAAGATCTGGAGGAAAATCCCTTCAACAATAGGGATTTAATAAAGAGACTAGTCGAAGGGTGCATTCTGCCCGAGGTCGTCCAGAGGATCATCCTTGCTGATCTTGAGCTGCAGGTTTGGGACTCTCTGGGATCTTTTCTCGAAGTAGGTCAATTCACTTTTTTCTCCTTCTTTCTTCTTTACTTAGTTTACTCCTTAGCCTTTATATTGACTCCCTGACCTCTTTTGCAAATTGGACACCAGCTCATCGCCAACGTCGAGGCAATGAAGATCGTCAAGAGGGAGGCAGCCCGAGCGGAGGAAGGTCGTCTGGCTGAGGCCGCCCACCTTAAGGAGAAGATCGCCGAGGTCACAAGTCTCCAGGAGGCACTGTAGAAGGAGGGACAAACCTCGTCCGATCTGAGGGCCACCTTGGAGGAGGAGAGAAAAAAGGCAGAGGCCGAGGTCTCCGAACTGAAGGCGCAGGTTTCTGAGCTGAAGGCGCGGATCCCGTCCCTGGTCTCGGAGGCAGGGGCTCGAGCAGTGAAGGAGTTCAAGGCCTCCTCTGAGATGGAGGATCTGCAGGTCCAGTTTGGCCAGGACACCTTCATCAAGGGTTACGAGCTCTGCCAAGGGAAGGTGGCCAAAAAGTTTCTCGAGCTGGACCTCGACTTCCTGGATGAGGCGTCCGATGATGAAGCCAGACCTTCCGAAGCCACTGCCGGTCCTCCCCCAGTCGGGACCTCCTCGACCACTGCAGCTGCCGTGACCAACCTTCCGAGGGCACCAAGCTCCTCCACTTCTGTCCCAGAGGTCCGAAACCTCTAATTTTATATTTTTTCTTTGTGGTGACTTTTCTTCGTTCTCATGTACTTAAAAACTATTTAATCAATGAAATCAGATTCTTCTTTACAGAGAGCTCCCTTTTCTTCTTCTGCATTTCTTTCCTTCTCTTCTGTCTTCTTGTACTAATTTGAGTTGTGGCGCTCTTGTCTCCCAACGATAGTGTCCTGTCGAAGCTCTTCCCCTACCACAGGGGATTCCTCTAAAGTCGATGATCCGGGACCTCAGAAGGAAAGTTCATTACTTGATGAAAAAATTAAAGAAGCTGGATGACGAACTTCACCAGCTGAGGAAGAGCCATTCGGAAGTCACTGCAGAGGCTATTCGCTTTCAGGATCTTCACAGAAAGGGTCTCATGGACTATATCCGGAGGAAGGCTGACTTCATGACGGAGCTTGAGGAATTTCGAAAACGTGCCAGCGACCAATCTTGGACTCAGGCTTCCAAGATCAGCTCCCTCGAAGTCAAACTGGCAGCCACACGGGAGAAGATTGGCCAGTTGGAAGGGAGCTCATCTTGGCTCACAATCCAGGCCGACCGCGATCGAGACTGGTCAAAGAAGTTCTCCGACCTTCAAAAGCAACTGCAAGACGCCGAGGCGAACTATAACGCCAATCGAGTCGGCTGGAACGGGCAAGTAAAGGACTACCGAAAGAAGCTCAAGATAGCGATCGACGAAGTTGCCCGCCTTTAGAGGCAGTTGTCTGAGAGAGTCCAGGCCATCTCTACATAAGGTTCCGACGAGCTCTGCTCCTTGAGGGGGATCATGGAAGAACTGTCCGTGGCTCTTGGATGGGAGAAGGCCGAACTGCAGCGGTTGAAGATTCAACTGGCCTACGAGCAGCAGTCGGTCCAGGATGCCGAGGCGAAGTCCGAAGTTCTGAGGAAGAGGCTTCGGGAGTCGGAGGACGAGAGCCGGCGGTTCCACCAGATGTATCGGGAGATGCTGTTAAGAAAGAAAGAACTGGAAGAAGAAGTCAAAAATTTAAAGCAATCCCTAATAAGGACAGGAACCGAGAGCTCGAAGTCAGAAGAAGTCGAGCTTTCTTAGAGCTTCTTTTATCTTTCGTTCTTCTATGTATTCTTTTTCTTTTCTTGTCATTTTTCTTTTTTTTTTGGCCTTTCAGACTTTGTAATGTACGCTTCACTAATAAAATGAAAAGGAAATTTTCCATTACCTTGTCCATTCCTGCATTAAGTCATCATTTACCGAACCCTTTTTTTTTTTGATCTTTTGTCTTGTTCGATGTTGATGTTGTTTGAAGGTTCCGGATCATCGCCGCATTGATTTGCCCTTTTTGTTCACGACCGTAGATCTTTTCGAGACCGTTTGAGTTCGACGCTTCCTCTCGGTGCTCAAGTTTGGAGGCCCGAACTTCTCGTTCCCTTGAGAAAGTCGATTTTTTCCCAACCTGTGTTGAACTCCCTCTTAGAGACTGAGGATTTTTTATAAGAGTCTCCTTCCTCATTGAGACGAGGTCCCTCGTGTCTTTAATGTAGTTTGTTTTTTCTTTATCACCGGTGTAGTTCATCACCTTCCCTTTTTATCTCCCTTTTTCTTTTTATTTGGACGAGGGTTTTTCCTTTAGATGAGGATTTTCCCTCTACTCTTAGCGGGGTTGTGGGGATGTAGAGGAGCCGTTGAAGAGGCTTTTCTCCTCCTCCGATCTTGATCGATCAGATCTTTATTTATGTTAGGACGAGGTCCTCCTCCTGTCCCCGACATAATCAATTTCAGCTCATGCTAGGACAAGGTCCTCCTCCTGTTCCTAATAAGGCTGTGGGGGCACATAAGGGCCATTGCGAGGGCCTCTCCCCCCATCCGGTCTTTAAGTAACTGGACCTTCGACTTTGCTCATGTTAGGACGAGATTCTTTTCCTGTTCCTAACAAGGCTGTGAGGGCGCATAAGGGTCGTTGCAAGGGCCTCTCCCCCCATCTGGTTTTTAAGTAACTGGGCCTTCGACTTTGCTCATGTTAGGACGAGGTTCTCTTCCTGTTTCTAACAAGGCTGTGGGGGCACATAAGGACCGTTGCAAGGGCCTCTCCCCCCATCCGGTCTTTAAGTAACCGGGCCTTCGATCTTGCTCATGTTAGGATGAGGTTCTCTTCCTATTCCTAACAAGGCTATGGAGGCACATAAGGGCTGTTGCAAGGGCCTCTCCTCCCATCCGGTCTTTAAATAATCGAACCTTCGACCTCGTTCATGTTAGGATAAAGTTTTCCTCCTGTTCCTAACATGCTTAATTTCGATTGTATGAGGGAGTTACTTTCTGTCGTTATAAGCTCATGCTAAAAGAAAAAATATACAAATATGAAACTTTTATTTAAGATAAAGTTATTGGTAATACATTCATAGATTTTTTGAATTTCATGATCGCGGAAGGTCTGCTCCTCTGAGCTCTTTTAGATAGTATGTTCCGGTCCGGACTACCTCCTTGACTTCATACAGGCCTTCCCAGTTCATGGCAAGTTTTTCTTGATTCTGAAGTTGTGAGACAGCGGCTCGCTGAAGTACCAGATCCCCCGCTCTAAAGGCTTTGCTTTTGACCAGGGAATTGTAGTAGCGGGCTACTTTCTGCTTGTAAGCCGCCATCTGAACTTGAGCTGTCTCCCACTTTTCTTCTAGCAAGTCGAGGTTGGCCTTGAGATCCTATGGGTTGTGCTGCTCGTCAAATGCCACGACTCGCGCTGACGGAAGCTTGAGTTCAATCGGGATCACGGCTTCTATCCCGAAGGCTAAGGCAAAGGGGGTCTCCCCTGTGGGCAATCTCTGAGTAGTTTGGTATGCCCATAACACATGATAAAACTTGTCTGTCCAAGTTTTCTTTGCTTTTTCAAGCCTCACCTTGATTCCTTGCAATAGAGTCCTGTTAGTCACCTCGGCCTCACCGTTTGCCTGCGGATGGGCTACCGAAGTGAAGTTATGGGAGATATTTAGGTCCTCACAAAATTCAGCAAATCTTGCTCCAGCAAATTATCGCCCATTATCAGTAATGAGGGTTCTGGATAAGCCGAACCTACAGACAATTGACTTCCAAACGAAGTCCTGCACTTTAGCTTCTATGATTTTTGCCAAAGGTTCAGCTTCGACCCACTTGGTGAAATAGTCTATTGCCACTAGGAGGAACTTTCGCTGTCCAGATGCCATGAAAAAAGGCCCAAAGATATCCATCCCCCATTGCGCAAACAGCCATGGGGCACTCAATGGTATAAGTTCGGAGGCAGGTTGCCTTTAGATATTTGCATATCTCTGACACCGATCATACCTTCTAATATATTCGACGGAGTCGTGGAATATGGTAGGCCAGTAATAGCCTTGTCGGAGCAGTTTGTGGGATAAAGATCTGGCCCCCAGGTGACTTTCGCAGACTCCCTCATGTACCTCCCTCAAGGCGAAGTCGGCTTCAGAAGGCCGGAGATATTTCAGGAGGGGCAAAGAGTACAACCTCTTGTACAGCTTGCCTTCATAAAGGACATATCGGGAGGCCTAGTTCCTAAGCTTCCGAGCTTCTTTTGCATCAGGAGGAAGAACCCCGTCCTTGAGGTATGCAACCAGTGGGTCGATCCAGCTGGGTTCATGGCTGATCTCCATCACAAGCTGTGATTCTTCCGTACTTGGGCACTTCAGAACTTTGAAGAAGACTTTCTTAGGCAGTTCAACTGGAGCCAATGTAGCCAACTTGGAGAGAAGGTTGGTCCTAGTATTTTCTGCTCTTGGGATCTGCCTGATGTCGAAGCTGCCGAAGGTAGGGATGATCTCCTTTACCTTTTCGAGATACTTGGCCATACTGTCCTTCCGAGCTTTATAATTTTTGCTGACCTGTCCCACTACTAATTGAGAGTCACTGTAGGCTTGAAGCCGATCTACTTCTAACTCTTTGGCGATCTTCAGTCCTGCAATCAGAGCTTCATATTCTGCTCTGTTATTTGTCGCAGAAAACTCGAAGCGTAGTGCATACTCCACGATAATTCTATCTGGATTGACCAAGATCAGGCCCGCACCTGTGCCTGACATGTTGGAGGAACTGTCCATGTAGAGGGCCCAAAAACCATTAAGGAGATCTATTCTTTCTTCAGGGGAGTTCGGCTGGAGCCCTGGATTGTCGGCTTCATCTCGTCCAAGTTCGACCGCTTCCGGGATAGTGCATTCCACCATGAAGTCTACTAATATCTGAGCTTTTATCATCGATCGAGGTCAATAGTCGATGTCGAATTTTGTGAGCTCGACTGTCCATTTCACTATCCTTCCAGAGGCATCCACTCGATGCAGAACTGCTTTGATCGGCTGGTCGGTGAGCAGTGTTATGGTGTGTTCTTGAAAGTAAGGTCGGAGCCTTCGAGCTGCAATCAACAAGGCATAAGTTAGTTTTTCTAACTTAGTATATCTGGTTTCGACGTCACTCAATACTCGACTTATGTAGTAGATCGATCGTTGAATTTTTGCTTCTTCCTTAATCAGAACTGCTGCGAGAGCCACAGGGGAGACCGCCAGGTACAGGAACAACTCCTCTCTAGGTTCGAGCTTTGCCAATAGTGGAGATGAGCCGAGGTAGTTCTTCAGTTCTTTGAATGCTTGCTGACATCCAGTGGTCCAACAGAAGTTCTTCGACTGCTTGAGAGTCTGAAAGAAAGATAGGCACCGCTCGGCCGATCTTGAGATGAAGTGATTTAGAGCCGCTACTCTCCCAGTAAGGCGCTGGACTTTCTTTATTGACTTCGGGGTGGTCATTTCCTGGATGGCGCAAATCTTTTCTAGATTTGCTTCGATCCCGCACCCCGATACCATAAAGCCCAGAAATTTTTCTGAGGTTACTCCAAAAGCGCACTTGGCTGGGTTCAGTTCATCTTGTATTTTCGGAGGGCGCTGAAGGTCTCCTCAAGGTCAGCAACATAGTTCATTGAGGATTTACTTTTTACGAGCATATCGTCCACGTAGACCTCCATGTTGCGGTCGATCTGCTCTTTGAAGATCTTGTTTATCAGTCGTTAATAGGTCGCCCCTATATTTTTGAGGCCAAAAGGCATGACCCTGTAATAATAAAGGCCACGGTTAGTAATAAAAGCAATTTTTTCTTCATCCTCTGGCACCATCCTGATTTGATTGTAGTCGGAGAATGCATCCATGAAAGTGAGAAGCTCGTGGCCCGAGGTTGCATCCACTAATTGATTGATTCTGGGCAGAGGATAACTGTCCTTCGGATAGGCTTTATTCAGCTTTTTGAAGTCTATACACATCCTCCACTTATCGTTCGCCTTCTTAACCAGGACTACATTGGAGACCCAGCTCGGATAGTTGACCTCTCTGATGAACCCGGCTTTCAGGAGTTTATCAACTTCCTCAGCTATTGCCATTTGTCTTTCCGGTGCATGACTTTGAATTTTTTTCTTCGTCGGTCGATGTTTGGGATCAACAGCCAGATGGTGTTCCATAACTTCAGCATCAATCCCTGGCATGTCCGTCGGAGCCCAAGCAAAAACATCCACATTCCTTTGTAGAAAATTGATAAGCTGTGTCTGCACCTCTTTCCCCAAGTTAGAGCCGATCTTCACCACGTGCTCTTCATTCCCATCATTCAAAGGAATTGAGACAAGATCTTCTATTGGCTCACCCCGTTCTTCAGTCACGTCGTCGTGGGTGTCCAATCCATCAACCAGACAGGGGTCAGGCTGACCATTTCTTTGTAGGGCTATGTTATAGCAATATCTTATCAGGACTTGATCTCCTCTGACTTCTCCGACCCCCTGACTAGTAGAAAATTTCAATTTCAAATGGTAGGTCGATACTACAGCTCGGAGGGCGTTGAGGCCAGGTCAACCGAGTATTGCGTTGTAGGTAGACGGTGCCCTCACTACCAGAAAATCCACTTGCGCTCTAGATTGTTTCAGATACCGACCTGCAACTACAATCAAAGTTATTACTCCCTCCATTGGCACAGCATCGCCAGTAAACCCTACCAACGGAGAGTTAATCGGCCCTAACCGACCATTAGGGATGGACATTTTTTAGAATGTATCGTAAAATAAAATATTGGCTGAGCTTCCACTATCAACAAGAATGCGGCGTACATCATAATCAGCAATATTTATAGAAACTACAACCGCATCATTATGGGAGAATTGAATCTCCCAGACGTCTTCTTCAGTAAAGGTTATAGATCCTTCAGTTCTCTACTGCTTGGGTGGTCTGACCGATCCACTGGCCGCTTCCCTCCGGGGCCCTCCAGAGATGGTGTTAATGATCCCGATTGGAGGTCGATCTCCAGGCTGTTCTTCCCTCCTTGGCGGCTCTGGTTGTGGTAGGGTCCTCGACCGATCCTTCCTACCTTCAGGCCGACGTCGGATGAATCTGTCGAGCCGACCCCGCCTGATGAGCTCCTCAATTTTATCTCGGAGCTGAATACACTCCTCTGTGTCATGGCTGTGGTCACGATGATAGAGACAGAATTTGTTTGGGTTGCACTTCTCGGGGTGCGAGCGTATCCTTTCCGGCCTCGGTAGCTGCTCCCTGACCTCCATCAGCCTTGGGCTTTTGGAGCATTGAGAGGGGCGTAGCTGTGGAATCTTCCTGGAGGAGAGCTCCGCTGAACTCTGCAGTCTGGGCTCCTCTGCTTACGAGCTCGGGGAGGAGTCTGGACATGCCTGTGTTCGGGAGGAGTTCGAGAACGTGGCCGAGCTTCACTTGACCCTTTTTCAGCTACGGGCTTGCTGGAGCCACCCGCCTGCCGCTCCTTCGCGGCCTCCTCATCCTTCAACTTGAAGGCTTCCTCTGCTCGGGCATATCCTTCGGCCCAAGCCAGCAAATCAGTGAAGTCCCTGGGATACTTCTTTTTCAAAAAAAATAGAAGATCATTCTTTTGAAGACCGCTCTTTAGGACGGCCATTGCAACCGATTAGTCCAAGTTCTGAACCTCTAATGCGGCGGCGTTAAATCAGTTGACATAGGTTTGGATGGATTCTCCCTCCTTCTGCTTGATGTTGATAAGGGACTCCGAACCTCTCCGGGGACGCCGGCTGCTAACAAAATGAGCCACAAACTGGTGGCTCATCTGATCAAAGGAGAAGATAGTACCCGACTTCAATGCCGAGTACCAGTTCCTTGCTGCTCTCTTCAAGGTAGATGGGAAAGCTTGGCACAGGATGACGTCTGGCACGTTATGGAACAGCATCATTGTCCGAAAGGCCTCCAGGTGGTCAACCGGATCTGAAGTTCCGTCGTAGCTTTCGAATTGGGGGAGCTTGAAGTTTGGCGGGATCGGTTCCTGCATGATCATTTGAGAGAAAGGAGGATCAATACAGATGTCCTCCCCATAAGCAGGGGGAGCGTGGCGGAGCTCTTCGATCCACCGGTTCATCTTCTAGAGCCTTTGATCCAGGAGGTCCTCTCGACTGCGAGTCTCGAGGGTCTTCTGGCAGAATGGAGGTAGGGATCCTCCGGGGGTGGAATCATGATCAGACTGAGGGCTCTCCACCTTCTGCTTCTCCTTTCCGGGGAAGACAGGGCGACTGGCCCAAGTGGCCCACGCTATTACCGGATTCTGGAATTCCGACGATGCTCTTTCCAGCCGCACTGATGCCTGTGGCTGTTGCTACTGCTGCTGCTGCATGGCCTGCACTGCCTCGATGAGGTCTCTGACCTGCTGAACCAGCAGGTCGAACTACTCCATGCCGACTATCGTTGCCGGAGGAGGAGGAACCTAAAAAATTGAAGACGAGGCTGGAGCTTGCGGGGCTCGCTGAGATCTGGCCGCAGAGGCCATGGATCGCATGGTGGATGTCTTTCGGAGAGGCATCAGGTGGAGATCTAGAAGGAGAAGGAGAAGAAGATGTCAGAGAAGATGACCGGAGACAGTCCAGTTGAGTACTCCTTTAAGAATAAGGGTACTGCGAAGACACAACCCTTCCTCTAGCGCCAATTCTGTTGGTGCAGAATTTCATCGAAGCCGGAGAAGCTGGAGTTGAGATGACCGCGACCGCCGTCGGGACCTACAAGGGAAGTCTAAATCGGAGTTGGGGGTACTCCGGCAAGACCCTCCGACGCTCAAGTCAGTACTCTGCTTCAACAGAAATGGAATGCTCAAATGAGATTTTTGACAGAATTTCGAGATAGAATTTTTGAGCTTAGAGAAGAACGTATCTGGAGGTCCCTTTTTATAGACAGAGAGCGTAACTGATTGACAGCAACGTCTGTAACCGCCTGGTAGTGGGCTGTTCAGGGTCACGCGGAGTTTGTTACGAAGAGTAGTGGCGTTAGGAGGTTGTTCAGGGCCACGTGGAGTTTGTTATAGAGAGTGGAGTGGTGCCCATTGTCGTGACTTGCCAGAGAGTGGTGGAGCCACACGGAATCCATCACAAAGAGTGGAGTAGGATAGTGGCCATTGTCACGACTTGCCAGAGAGTTCGAATCTGTCGGCTGAAGCTCGGCTGGGATGTCTAATGGAGCGGAATGGCTCTCTATCTCGTCAATCCAGGAGAAGCTCGAATATTTTTGAGGTTGTTGACAGGTCTACTGTTGTTGGGTGCCTAGAGCACTGATGCTGCAAGCAGGAGTCATCTACTGTAGAAGCTCGGATGGGGACTTTTTGTTGGAGAAGTCCGATTTCATGAGGAATCCGACAGAGGATCGACCGACAGTGGACTTCGGATGGCGTTGGGGAGGTTCATCTGCTGGAGGAGTCTGGAGGATCCTGTGGAAGTCTGGATGGCGTTGTTGAAGTCCGACTGACGCTATTGAAGGTTGATGGCTAGGGAGGTACGGCAGACACCAGAGGCAGTCGACCGTTGTAGAAATGCAGCTGCTGGAGCCCATCTGTTGTAGAAGTTCATCCAAAATCCATCCACTATGGAAGTTCAGATGGAGTCCGGTTCTTATAGAAGACTAAAAGGAGGCTGCTTATTGTAGAAGCTCGGTTGAAGATCGATTGTCATGAAAGCTCAGAGTAGTGACCTGACTGGTGGAGCCTGTCCCATTGTAGAAGCTCGTCTGGGATCCATCCATTGTAG
>NC_025999.2:60985824-61133324 GCF_000442705.2 Elaeis guineensis | reverse complement strand
TTTCGAAAGATTTGGCCATTTCGATTCCGATTCCAAACCATTTCGATTTCTATTCCCATTCTGGTTACAAACCAAATACTTCCTAATATTAATGATCTTTTTTCTTACTTTTAGGGGATGTTTGGTTCGTAACCGAAATCGGAGGGTGTTTGGTTCGCAACCAGAATCAGAAAGGGAATGGGAATCGGAATGGCTTGGAATCGGAATCGGAATGGCCAAATCTCCCAAAGCATTTGGTTCGTGATCGGAATCGAAATCGAAATCGAAATTAGAATAAAAATTTGAATTCATAGAGGAGAGTAGGGATTGAGTTCTATATAGATTGAGCCATTCCCATTTCACTCTGGAAGTGGAATCAGAATGGGACTCCTCCCAACCAAATGGTTGGAATGGGAGTCACCCATTCCGATTCTGATTCCAGACCCTCACTCCTCCCAACCAAACATGCCTTCGGAATGAGAATGGGAATCGAAATGGTTTGAAATCAAAATCGGAATGGCCAAATCTTCCGAAGCGTTTAGTTCGTGATCGAAATCAAAATTGGAATGAAAATTTGAATCCATAGATGAGAGTAAGGATTGAGTTCTATATAGATTGAGCCATTCCCATTCCACCCTGCAATCGAAATCGGAATGGAACTTCTCTCAATCAAACAGTTGGAATGGGAGTCACCTATTTCGATTCCGATTCCAGACCCCCAACCCCCCAACCAAACACCCCCTTAATGGAACTTTTATGCACCGGTAAAAATTTATTTTCTTGTAGCATGTGGAAGGCACACTTTCAGATTCTTCAACTTTCAATCACTTCCCATGCTGTTTTATCTGTTGGTCTTTGGGAAAAAAGCTTGCAATAATATGACTCCATCCATTGACGGAATGTTGATAAAGGTGTTTAATTAAACTTAATTTCTTCTAACTAGAGCACTATTGCATATTAATGACATGTAGCATGAGGATGGACAATATAAAATGAGAGTATGGTGAGCACGAAGAATATAAGTAATGAAATAAAAGTACCATCATACTAACTGCTAAGATAATGGACATATAGTTACACGGTTCAAGCTAATAGCTGAGCAGCTAGAGCTATTCAGATATTTAGTAATAGGGAAAGGGATCTTTGAGTGACCCTCTTACAACTACCTCAACATAATCAACGCCAAGCATCCACATCATACGAGTACACGAGGCCTCTCACTTGAAGCCATATTTGACCTGCCTAGAAATTGGAAGAATTGATCATCGTTTGCAATCTAGTTTTTAGTCTGCATTCATTTCATTTCACTGCAAATTTTAGTTCCAAAAGAGAAGGAGAAAAACACTCAGATTTGCCTACTTCATCATTTGAAGAAATGAGTGCAACCGTTTATCCATGAAACAGCAAACCATCCCACTCTCACCAACTCATTTTCCAAAAGAAGTGCAAAGATGTACTGTTGTGTTTGTTTCAAAGATAAGAAAACGCACAAGGGGAATAATCATGCGACCATGCCTATGGGCATAGTTTTTCATTTATTTGTTTGACTGAAACTTTTGGCTGAGCGTTTTTATTTTAAAGAAAGGCATAATGATAATAAACTTATCTCAAACACTATCCAAAATACAATGCAATTTCGTGCAATCACACTTTTAAAGGAAAACCAATCGGTTTTCACCGCTCAGATACCTTAGATCGTAGAGGATGTTTGAATGTTTTCCTGATTTTCTTTTTCTTCGACCAACATTATGTTTTTTCTATATTTTTGTGGCCTACAGTTTTAGATGGTTATTCAACCTCCAAAAAAAACTGTCACACCCTACTTTCTCCCTCTTTTTCTAATTATATAATGGATCAGATCGGGTAGGTCATCATGGGTGTCCAACCCGAATTTAATATCCAACATGTTCGTTAAAAAAAAAAAAACATAATTATGCCAAAAATAGCTTATGACTTCTTTCCCTTCAAATAGTCGGCCAACATAGGCAAGTTCAACCAGCGTCATTATCCCCAGCCCTTTTTGTTGTTGAAGCTGTTAGATGCCGGGCTTGTTCTTAGCCTGCTGCCTGATTTATTCGTGATCCAAAGCAGCCTAAAAAGCAGTTCAGCTATGTAACAAAGCAAAGATCTAATCCTAGTTTTGTTGAACTCATCAGAGAGTTCATCCATAATCAAAAAAAAAAAAAAAAAGTACAAAGCATTATGGGGGTACTTGGTTGGAGGAGTGAGTGACGTGCTCGGACTTGAATAATTATGTTATGTAGGTAAGAATAAAGATTGGAGCACAAGAAAAAAAAAAAAAAATCTTTGAAATTTGATTGATAAAAAAATCACCACAATCAGATCATAAAAGAGTAGAACGCCACACTCAAGACAAGAAGAATATGAGTGATAAGTTCTAGAGTTTATAACTCGTCATTAACATACAGAGGTTAGATAAGAGAATTCAGCAACACTCATTTTCATTCATTGAAATATGAATTGAATACATAGGTCGCGTCCCTTTATATAGATAAGAGAGGGAACATAAAACAAATTCAGTAAATGAAAGGAAATAACAGAATTTAACTATCATAGAAATGATGGTGGCCGTATCTTGCTACAAAAGAAATGATAGTGACCGTATCTTGCTACATGAAAATGATGGTGGAGATCATGGTGAATTAGGAAGAACAAAATAACTTTGGCTGCATCTTGCTATTATGGAAATGATGGTGGTTGGAGATCATGGTGAATTAGGAAGAACAAAACAACCTTGGTTACATCTTGCTACGATGAAAATGATGGTGGCCGGAGATCATGATGAATTAGGAAGAATAAAACAAGCTTTTAAACTTAGCCCTTTCTCAAGCAATAATTTCTTTCAAATTTGTGCCAAATCTGATTTGCACCACATCATGCTTCTACGCACATGAGCAAAGTCATCAATTTGGCTCTTGAATCCGTATATGGCATGTGATCATCTCTTTCTTCATGATGGTGCACATCATTTCTCCCTTGTTGAGTAGGATTTGCCCTCAATCCAAGTCCTCCCCATCATCCAAACTATCCTCCAAGTAAAGAAAAAGATCTCGAACATTGAATGTAGCAGACATATTGTAGTCACCAGGCAATTCAATCTTGTAAGCATTGTCATTCATTTTTTCAACAACTCGGAATGGACCATCAACACGCAGCATGAGCTTAGATTTTCTTTGGCTTAAAAATCATTCCTTGCGAAGATGTATCCAAACAAGATCACTTGGAGCAAAGCGAACTTATTTTCTTCCTCTGTTGACTGCCTTCTTATAAGCCGCATTCTTCCTCTCAATCTGCTCTTTGATGCTCTGATGCATGGACTTAACCAACTCAGCTTTCTTTTTCCCATCCATACAAACCCTTTCGCTGATTGGAAGTGGTGCCAAATCAAGTGGAATGATAAGATTAAACCCATAAACCACTTCAAAAGGAGAATGCTTAGTAGTGATATGAATACTACAATTGTAAGCAAACTCAACGTAAGCCAAACACTCATCCTAATTCTTCATATTCTTGTTAACAACAGTGCGAAGCAAAGAAGAGAGGGTATGATTTATCACTTCGGTCTGACCATCGGTTTGCGGATGGCAAATCGTGCTGAAGAGCAATTTAGTACCAAGCTTCTTCCACAAGATCTTCCAAAAGTAACTCAAGAACTTGACATCTCGATCGGACACAATGCTCTTTGGTACATCATGCAGACGTATTATCTCTTTGAAAAATAATTCTGCAATATATGAAGCATCATCGGTTCTGTGGTATGGCACGAAATGAGATATTTTTTAGAATCGATCCACAACCACTAGAACCAAATCCTTTCCCCTTTTTGGCAAACAGATTCTCTTTCTTATCCTTTTCGATCACAAGCTAATCCTTCTGGACCTGTTGCGGGCTAAGTAGTGCTAACACTATGTTCTTCCCATTCTTGGCAATTGAATAGGTGTTTTTGAAGCCATCATGAATAGTCCTTCGATCGTACTGCCAAGGTTTTCCCAAAAGAAGATGGCTGGTTTTCATAAGAACCACATCACAAACAACCTCATCTTTGTAAGATTTGCCAATAGAGAAAGGTACTACAACCTGCCTTGTAACCTTCACATCACCATCGTCAGTAAGCCATTGCAATCTATAGGGACAGGGATGCTTAATAGTCACCAGATTAAGTTTTTCCACCAAAATAGTGGAAGCCACATTGGTACAGCTACCCCCATCAATGATAATACCACATACCTTATCATGGATGGTGCACCTGGTATGGAAGATGTTTTCGCGCTGCTCATCATCCACTTTGGCTTGTAGGTTCAGGTTGCGGCGAATAACCAACAGCTCTCCTTCATCTGCAAATTTCACATAATCTTCATCTCTTCCAAAATAGTCTCATCTTCACTTTCAATTTTCTCTTGTGACTCCAGAATGAACATCACCCTCTTGTTTGGACATTCAAAGGCTATATGATCGTAACCAAGACACTTGAAACACTTGATATTTCAATTTCGTCTGGGAGATTGTGAATTCTCCACTTTCTCATTTTTTTTGACCGCATCTGTGACTTGCTTGCTGGAATCATCTTTTTCTACTTATTTTGGAACCGCCTTAGGGACGGACCATGGTAATAAGGAAGACGAGTTGGTAGTCTTACTCGGTTTACTTGCACTACGCTGGTGCTGTCTCTCCATCTTAACAGCAAGTTTGAACACATCGTCAAGGAACACATAAGATTACAACTCCACCGTATCAGCAATCTCTTTGTTCAAGCCTCTTAAGAACCTTACAATGGTCTGTTCTTGAGGTTCTCGCAAATCGCATCTCATCATCAGCATCTCAAATTCTTTGACATAATCCTCAACTCACATCCCCCCTTGTCTCAAGCTTTGTAACTTGATGTACAGCTCCTGCTTATAATATTGAGGGACAAATCGCTTCTCCATGATCCGCTTCATAAGCCTCCAGCTCCAGATCTCCTCTTCTCTATCCCTCCTACGCTGAGCTTTCACATTCTCCCACCAAAGATTAGCGTAATCAGTGAATTCAAGGGCAACAAGTTTATATTTTTTTTACCTTAGAATAGTCTTGACATTCAAAGACCTTCTCCACACGTTGCACCCATTCCAGATATTCTTCGGATGAGCTGGTTTCTTTAAAAGATGGGATCCTCATCTTAATATTGTCTCCCGAACTCCTTTGCTGCAGCCTTTGCCATAGGTGTTCCTCCACACCATCATCATCTCCGAATTCGTCATACTTCTCTTCATCATCGCGATCAACTCATCGTGGTGCTGGATGGCCATGCCGCTGTGGTGGTGAGGAAAGTGTTGCCAACCATTCAAACGCTTGTGTTAGGCGATTGAGTTGCTCTATCATCTCTTCTTAACACCGCTAGAGCCCTATAATCTGAGTTTGTTCCAGACTCATGTCTCTAGGAATAACAGGGGCCTCGTCTCTTCCAGACATGATTTGGATGTCAAACACTCTCTCAGGCTCTGATACCAAACTGATGTGCCCAGACCTGAATAACTATCTTGTGTAGGTAAGAACAAAGGTTGGAGCACAAAAAAAAAAAAGAAAGAAACTTTTGAAATCTGATTGATAAGAAAATCGCCACAATCAGATCATAAAGGGGTAGAACGCCACATTCAAGAAAAGAAGAATGTGAGTAATAAGTTCTAGAATTTATAACTTGCCACTAACACACAGAGATTAGATAAGAGAATTCAGCAACACTCATTTTCATTCACTAAAATCTGAATTGAATACATAGGTCGCCTCCCTTTATATAGATAAGAGAGGGAACATAAGACAAATTCAATAAATAGAAGAAAATAATAGAATTTGATTATCATAGAAATGATGGTGGCTGTATCTTGCTACAAAGAAAATGATAGTGACCATATCTTGCTACTATGGAAATGATGGTGGTTGGAGATCATAGTAAACTAGGAAGAACAAAACAACTTTGGCTGCATCTTGCTACTATGAAAATAATGGTGGCTGAAGATCATGGTGAATTAGGAAGAACAAAATAAGCTTCTAAACTCGGCCCTTTCCCAAACAATAATTTCTTTCAAATTCCTGTCAAATCTAATTCGCACCACATCATGCTTCTACGCACGTGAGCAAAGTCATCAATTTGGCTCTTGGATCCGTATATGGCATGTGATCATCTCTTTCTTTATGATGATATACATCAGTGAGGGTGTAGAATCAGAATAGAAATGGATGACTGCTTGGAAAGAATTTCATTCCGATTTCAAGGTAGAATGGGAATGGTCTAATTTATATAGAACTCAATCTCTACTCTTCTCTAGAGATTCAAATTTTCATTCTAATTCAAATTTCAATCGTGAACCAAATTTTTCGGAGGAATCCAAATCATTTCAATTCTGATTTCAGACTATTTCGTTTCTTATTCTGATTTTAGTCACAAACTAAGCACCTTCTATATGCAGTAACTGATCACTTATCCATCTGACGTCGCACTCCAATTTAAAACTTGTTAACAACCAGCCAAGTTTCAACACCTTTGGCTCACAAGAATAGATAGATCCTTGGGTTTGAATTAGCAAAAAGTTTGACGAGAGAATAACACAAACTTGAACACTGCTTTTATGTAACAAACCAAGTCCAAGCAGCCTCAATCCCATGCATTTTGTTTGCATTGCTCGCAAGATTTTTTTAATATGAGATAATATCACACTGATTAACACCTTTGATATATTAGCAATATCTTTTGATATATCAATTTATATTGGCTAAGACAATGAGAACCAATGCTATTTATCACCACCTCATCAACCACTATTCTTTACCAAAAAATAAAAAAAAAACACTCTATTTACGGGCACTGAGCTGTCATGAATCACCTCCCTGGATAGAAATATATTTTTTTTAAATAATATTTTTTAATAAAATATTTTAAAAATATAGTCAAAATTTATTTTTCAAACTACCCTCCACATCGAAATCATGGGTTGAATTTACAATTTTGCAGCCACCATGACAGATAATGTAACATCATTGAATCCGTTGATTGGACCCATGATTTCAACCGAATTCAAAATCATAAAACTATCCCATGATTTTATCGATTGTTATTTTTTTTTTTTTAACCGAAAGATCTACGGTCACTGCTGCTGCAGGCAGGGCGCAGGTGAAGGTTTTTTTTTTTTTCAAAAAAAAAACGAAAGATTTGTGAGGCCACATGTAGAGGGGCGGGGAGGAGGACCACATGCGAACAGGGGGCATGCGGGCGCGATGGATGGTGGAGGTTTGATGTTGGATGCGCAAAAAGCCGTAGGAAGAGAAGAAATCAAAAATATTATTTCTAAAATAATACAAGAGGTCGCGTGGTGTGTTATTCACTGTAGAATTTGCGTAATCCAATTACACTTGGTGCATGAAGTACGGAGGCACCTTCACGCCACCACGACGATGCGGCTCTGCACAGTCCCCCGCACCCACCCACATTCCAACCCCCTCCTCTCACGACATGGCTCCAACACCCCGACACCCCACCTCGATGCCCGTGCCCTTACCGTCGCATCTCCGTGCAACCCTAACATCTCCCCCCACCCCCACCCCCACCCCCACCCCCAATCTCTACTCAATCTCTACTCTTCTCTAGAGATTCAAATTTATATAGAATGGTCTAATTTATATAGAACTCAATCTCTACTCTTCTCTAGAGATTCAAATTTTCATTCTAATTCAAATTTCAATCGTGAACCAAATTTTTCGGAGGAATCCAAATCATTTCAATTCTGATTTCAGACTATTTCGTTTCTTATTCTGATTTTAGTCACAAACTAAGCACCTTCTATATGCAGTAACTGATCACTTATCCATCTGACGTCGCACTCCAATTTAAAACTTGTTAACAACCAGCCAAGTTTCAACACCTTTGGCTCACAAGAATAGATAGATCCTTGGGTTTGAATTAGCAAAAAGTTTGACGAGAGAATAACACAAACTTGAACACTGCTTTTATGTAACAAACCAAGTCCAAGCAGCCTCAATCCCATGCATTTTGTTTGCATTGCTCGCAAGATTTTTTTAATATGAGATAATATCACACTGATTAACACCTTTGATATATTAGCAATATCTTTTGATATATCAATTTATATTGGCTAAGACAATGAGAACCAATGCTATTTATCACCACCTCATCAACCACTATTCTTTACCAAAAAATAAAAAAAAAACACTCTATTTACGGGCACTGAGCTGTCATGAATCACCTCCCTGGATAGAAATATATTTTTTTTAAATAATATTTTTTAATAAAATATTTTAAAAATATAGTCAAAATTTATTTTTCAAACTACCCTCCACATCGAAATCATGGGTTGAATTTACAATTTTGCAGCCACCATGACAGATAATGTAACATCATTGAATCCGTTGATTGGACCCATGATTTCAACCGAATTCAAAATCATAAAACTATCCCATGATTTTATCGATTGTTATTTTTTTTTTTTTAACCGAAAGATCTACGGTCACTGCTGCTGCAGGCAGGGCGCAGGTGAAGGTTTTTTTTTTTTTCAAAAAAAAAACGAAAGATTTGTGAGGCCACATGTAGAGGGGCGGGGAGGAGGACCACATGCGAACAGGGGGCATGCGGGCGCGATGGATGGTGGAGGTTTGATGTTGGATGCGCAAAAAGCCGTAGGAAGAGAAGAAATCAAAAATATTATTTCTAAAATAATACAAGAGGTCGCGTGGTGTGTTATTCACTGTAGAATTTGCGTAATCCAATTACACTTGGTGCATGAAGTACGGAGGCACCTTCACGCCACCACGACGATGCGGCTCTGCACAGTCCCCCGCACCCACCCACATTCCAACCCCCTCCTCTCACGACATGGCTCCAACACCCCGACACCCCACCTCGATGCCCGTGCCCTTACCGTCGCATCTCCGTGCAACCCTAACATCTCCCCCCACCCCCACCCCCAACCCCACCTGAGCCCACCCCCACCCCACCCTCCCTGCGGCGCCCATAGGTCATCCGACACCCCCGCCCATAGGTCATCCGACACCCCACCCCACCCTCCTTGCGGCGCCCATAGGTCATCCGACACCCCACCCCGCGCTACCCCCCGCCCGCGGCAGCACCCCATCCTTTTATTTTTTTCCTTCCCAGAGAAAAATGATGAAAAGTCGCGAAGATTTCGTAAAATCGCCGCTTCAGGCTACGATTTCATGAAATCGGGACCTGCCGCGCACGACAAAACAATAATCCCAAAAATAAGCTAAGGATGGATCCATTTTTGAAAATATATAATAAAAAAAATAATATTTTTTAAAAAAATCCGGTAGAAATTCCCTCCCTACTGCGACCATCACACAGCCTTGCGTAATGCGTAGTGGAAGAAGACAAGAAAGGAAACGTACAGAGTATACCATCACATCAAACGGAATACGGAGAAGCTAGAGAGCAGTGCAACCACAGGCCTGTGAGAGGAGGCATAGGCGAACTTATTATAATTTTTTTAATAAAAATTACCAAAGCTTTTTCCTGCACTGCAAGCATGCTGCATGGCACCCAGCCGTGCCACATTCTATGGTGGAACAAAAAAAAGGCTCAAAGGCAGAAGTAAAAAAAAGGGTTTCTTTGCAATTTATTTTACACTAAGCTAGAGCTTAGTTTCAATGATAAATTCAAGATCTTCTCTATCATATCTAAAATTTGTAAGCATGGGTGCAAATGTCACGTCAAATGCTCAGGATCCGTTCTTTGAAACATAAATAACTTTTATGAAAATTAAATATTTCTCTAATAATATTTAAATAAAAAATAATTTATTCATATTTTTTTATATATTAAAAAAATAACTCCATAACCTATTACCCATTATTTTACGTGACTACTTCCCCATATAAGTTGCTAGAATCTTCTATAATACTTTTTATTATATACATATATTTATTATGTATCATAATTTATATTATATTATATACAATTTAATATATCTTAATATATCATAAAATATAAATATAAATAATAATATTTTATTTTACTATAACATTATATATTATAATATAATATAAAATAATATTATATATTATATCATAAAATAATATTATAGATTAATTATAATAAAATAATAACATGTAATATAAGAATAATAGTACACTGTATTATATCATAATATTTTATAGTAATATTATATTATATTATCATAATAATATAATATATTATTATAAAATATATTATATTTATATAATACAATATTATTATATGATAATAAATATTATATTATATTATATTATATATATTAATGTATTAGATTATATTATATATAATATATAATAATTTATAATGCATGTATTATTATTATATTATTATTATATGATTATATTATTATTGATCAAAGATATTTTAAGAACAAAATAAAAAAAAATTATTTTTTTTATTAATAAAAAAAATTTCTTCCCATTCCATAAACAAATGCTATCCATAAAAAAATAATTTATACATCTAAAAATATATAAAAATATAAAAAAAAAAATTGATCAATGAAAAAATTATCTAACTTTTATATAATATTCATTCATTAAAAAAGAGACCTTTAAGCATATTTATTTCTACTTATTTATTATTCAAAGAGAGAGAGAGAAACGAACTGAAAACAATGCCATTGATATTGGGCTTCTTAATAAAACCCCATCCAATATAGGAGATCAATCACGCAACCCCAAGAGAAAAAGGATAAAGAAAAGAACAAGAAATCAATGTTCTACAGACCAGTTCACTACATAAATGATTCTAGCGCTGAAAAACGTAAACAGAAGAATAAATTCTTAAAAGGAATATCTGGTTTCCCAACTCTACAAACTCATCCATCATCACACATGAAGATTAGCATATGCAAAAGACTGCGCGGTGGTAAGCTCATTATTTTGCCTCTAAAGCTGTCAAACAAACAAAGCAGCTTGAGCTTGGCTCAAGTTCAGGTCGGGAAAAGCTCACATCAAACTCAGTTAATTGAAACCAAATGGATCAAACTTCAGCCAGCAGAATAGGCTCAATACAGTTCAAACAGAGCCAAAAATCAGTCCAACTCAAATATATACATATCTAGCAAAGTTGTATGTATAAATGCATATTAAGATGGAAAGTGAAATAATATTTTAAAAGAAACTATGCAATCTCACGAATACATGCAGAGGTTTGGCAGATTCATGTGCTAGAAATCAACATCTGAGACTTATGTTTTTCATCCCATCAGAAACCTAGTCACACCATCCTCTCAACAAATGGTGCCAGCAAGGTTGCCTGCAGAGCAGAAGACCATCCAAGCTGCCTTGCTACCTACTGTTGCGGAGGATAAACATGGGAGTTTAAAGAGTACTGCTATGCAACCAATGCAGTACTTAATCTGGTTTCCAAATTGACCCACCATCACATATGAAGATCAGCTGCGGCCAAAGATTGCTTGCTGGAAGATTTATCATCATGGCCTCTAGCTGAGGGCTGTCAAACGAACCGAACAGCCTGAGCTCAGATCGAGTTCAGCTCGAGAAAAGCTCAAATCAAGGTCGGTTCGAAAATATACAACTCAAGCTTAAACCAGCATAATAGGCTTAAGTTTCATGTATGCGTGCATGTATTTGCATGTGTATGTTTGAGATGAAAAAAAGCTCAGGACTCTGCACATTTTATCTGACATTATGAAGAAATGAAAGCCCTCATCTTAAGAAATGCTTACAAGTGGTTGCCTGTGAAACAGCAGACCATCCAAGTTATAACTAATTTGGTTTGGCCAAATTTTTGGCTGAGGGTGTTTTTGCTCATATATTTTAAAAAAAAAAAACAATTTTTTGCAACAATTTTTGTATGCATAGAGAGAAATCAGATAAGAAAGAAAAAAAGTGCAACAACGAAAAACTTTTTGAAAACAAGTCATAAAGGAAAAACAACAATGTGCAATTCTCATAAATTTCTCCAAAAGTTGAACAATTTGTCCATCTACAAAACTACATTGAAGCTACTTGTGTGGTGGTGGTGGACTGCTCTTTTTCTTTTTTTCCTTTTTTTTGGGGGCGGGCTGGGGTTCATCTAACAAATCAGATGAAATGAAATGCCTGCAACTGGATTCCTTGCAGAAGATCTGACAACACTGTTATTGATTGTTACAACAGTTATAATAGCCATTATATGCATTTATCATAATTTTTTAGCATTAAGATAATTTTTGTACAATGATATTATAACAATAATGGATGCATAACAATTTTATCTTTCAAATCATTATGCATATTATTTTTTTCAGATGGTACAAACTCTTGGAAAAAAAAAAGTACAAGAATTTGAAGTCTGAAAATACTATTTTATCTAAGAAAGCCGCACACAAGCAAATAGCAGGCAGTATTTTGTATCAACAGACTTGTATAATATTGAAAAATCCATTACAATAATCGTTATCTTTTCCTATATATAGTGGGGGCACCTAAAATTGTTACAACAGCCATCAAAATGTCATAAAACAGTCGTTATTCTGAACTATCAACATAAAACTTGCCCAAAATACTTTAATAACAAAAACGATACCTTTACAATGGATAGACTTTTCTGAGATGACCATTGTTTGCATAATTTAAAGGCCTTATAAATGGTATTTTTTTCATAGCCGCAGCTTAGAAAAGATATGAAAAGAGCTCAAGAATACTCATATTAGACTCAAAGCCAATAAAAGGAAAAAAAATATTAAGATTAGGTACTAATCTTATAGTCTTCTTTTTTCTTTACTTTCTGGTCAAAAATCTTCTAATGTTGTTTAATAAAACTAATAGCTTGAAAAAATGAAGAGGCAAGCAGCACTTTCAATATCAATAGCTATTATTTTACCATGCAGACAAGAAACATTCCATCAGTGCCAAGTCTGGCTGGGTGCATGCTACTTTTCAGAGGGTTCTTGCCAATCTCAACAATCTTAGAGTAAACTAATGTCACACCCGTGATATAAGATCGCGAGCCAAGGGTTGCGGCAACTGTTAGAAACTCATGGAGAACTCTTCCCACAAGCATGCAAAACATTCAAATACAATATCAAATGCATCACAGTTCAGATAATTTAAATAAGTAAAATTCAAAATTCAATTAATTAAACAAATCCAACTAATAAATAAAATCATAAAAGTCTTACTTCACCTAAATCTCAATTAATAATCTTATAAAGCATAATAATAAATCAAAATCTAAACTATGTTGATGTTATCAAATCTTGCTTCTAATCTCTCTCTAAAGTAGTATCCACATCTACAACTATCTAAATCAGAAAAGAAAGAATAGATAATGAACTCAACGGTCCAATAAGTAATGAATATATTAATCGGATAATTTATATGATAACTTAAAATAGAATAGTCAAAATATCATTTACCATTAATCAATGTAAAAAAATAATCAATTCATTTTCAAAACATAAATTCAGTAATTTCAATATCTTTAAAATATTCATATACATAATCATAAATCTAATTTGAAATAAATTATATTTAACTCAATAGTCTTTAACTATGATAACACTTACATCCTGTAACTAGGCCAGAAAAGAACCGTACTTATATCATGTAGAGTGGACCAGAATATTGCACTTATATCTTGTGGAGTAGGCAAAAACAAGATTTTACGTCTCGATGGTATGGAGAGCGTCCCGGCCATCCCGTCCTGTTTCTATGAGAAAACAAGACCATGATGGAGTCGGATCTTCGAAACCCATCCATACCAAAAAAGAAAAAAAAAAGAAGAAAAAAAAAGGAAGATGAAAAAAAGGAAAAAGTAAACGAAACGAAGAAGAAAAATGAAAGAGAGAAAGGAAGGGAGAAGAAAAATGAAAGAAGGGAATGGAGAAAGAAAAAAGGAAGGAAAGAAGGAAGAAAAAAAGAAAAAAAAAAGGAAAAAAAAGAAAGGAAGGGTGACAAAAGAAAGAAAAAAAAAAGAAAGAAAGGTAAAAGAAAAAAAAGAAAAGAAGGAAAGAAAAACAAATAAAGAAAAAAGAAAGAAGAGAGATAGAGGATATCTATCGGGATGCATGACCGAGACAAGACGGGAAAGCGGAGCGTTCCATTCCATGGAGATATCGGGACACCTCCATCTAAAACCTTAGGCAAAAATACCGCACTTGTAGCCTGCAATGTAGAACACAATACCACACTTATGCCTTGTGATAAGGCCAAAAATATAACAATGAGCTCAATAATAATCAAAGTGCCAATCCATAACCCCCAATCGGTAGGATCTAAATATAGTCAGGCTGAGAGACCAAATTAAATACATATGAAAATTTTTTTTATAGAATAATATATATTTTATAATCCAATCAAAATATGCATATATGATATAAAAACAGTAAACAATTAGAGCAATAGTCCAAAAAATATTACTTCAAAATCTATATCAAATTTTATTCAAAATACCATTTCATAAAATTTATAAATCACATATAAATCAATTAACAATTTATTTGATGCCAAAAATAAATATTATATAGATAAAAAATCTAGAAAAGATAGATTATTACTTATCTTGCACAAACAACAAGCAGACAAATCCAACTAGTCCTATGATTCTCCTTTAGAATCTAATATCTGAAATTATACTTTATCAAATTTTACCACGATTATTTTAAGAATAAAAGTTTTGATTTCCAACAGCATCAGAAGGCTATTCAAGCAGAGGTGCTCGACATCCCAATTAATCCGACCATGCAAATGTTATCTAATCATGCTTGAATTAGGATATAGATGGTTCAATAAAAATCATAAATGATCAAATCTAGTAGTATCCGTCTGATTGGGGTGGGGACTAGCATGCTATCCAACAGCCATGAATCAAGATTCTCTTCATCAAGATTGATCAAGGTCATTATAGGGAGACCTTTTATTGGATCAAACAATCTAAGAGAAATAGTGGAGAGAGAAACAATCTAGAGAGAAATAGTGGCGAGAGAAACAATCTAGAGAGAGAAACTTCATAGATAAAGAAAGTAAAGCGAGAAAATGGGAAGAAGAGAAGAGAGAGAAATAGATTGTCTTTCTTTTTTTCCCCTCTTCTTTCTTTGGTTCCATGGCCAAACAGGGGATTACTTCCCCTTCTTCCTGAGAGGACAAAGGAGACTCCACTGGTAGCAGTGGCCATGACCAAAGAACCAGCAATAGAAGGCCACCAAATGGCAGCTAGTAGCCAAGGAGAGAAGGATCGAAAATCCAAGAAAAACAAGAGCTCAGGTCTTCCAAGAAAAACCCCTTGATAGCCAGCTAGAAACCATGATCAACGATCATATAGGATGTGGACAATGATTATTTGAGAGATTAAGGAAACCATACCTCATTTCCAGCCGTTTTAGGGCTAGGACAGTGGTGGGTGGTGTCTGATGAAGACCAATGAGAATGCTGGCAACTCTTTAACTTGGGGCTTTGATCTTTGATGGGAAGGTCAAAGAAGTTTCTTCCCTTTTAAATTGAGCCAAAGGGAGGAGACCAAGTCTCGCTGTCAGCTTCCCCTCGCAAAATCGGGAGGAAGAAGACTCCCGATCTCCTTGATGGGAGTCTTCTTCCTATCTCTTTTTTCTCTGATTTTGGGCCATTTGAGCTTACTAAGACGGTCAAGTGGACCAAGCCCAATCTGTTAATAAGCTCAGGATAGGCTGGGTTGTTACAACTAGCATCTAATGAAGTAAAGAGAATAAGGAAAGACAAATCATGACCACCATCAAATGATTCATTATTTGAAGTTTAGGGTTTAGAAAAATTGTTTAATTAGAATACAATCTCTTTTCCTTGTTTGAATCTTTCCTTCATTTTGTTTTAGAATATTCAATTCACTTGTTGCCATATTTTGTTTTTTTAATTTTTAGATTTGCTGTGGCATGATTTATTGTCTTTCAACCATCTTTTGATCTTAAATTTTCATAGAGAAAGACCTGTATACTGAAAAAGGGAATTTGTTGTCACTTTAGGTGATATTGAAATTGAATGTTTTTTTTTTTCCAAAGAACAAATTGGTACTATTTTTTTGTTTTCCTCTAAATAGATATATGAAATCTGTTGCAGAAAATATGCTTGATTACTTAATTTCTGTTTCTAATTTTTTTAAAACAACATCCAATATTTCTGAATTCACTTCCACTTTTTTTAAAAGTAGTTTTCATCCTTCTCCTCTTGATCCCTCTTTCCACCCGATCTCACTCTCAACCTCATTGCCCTCACTCAACCATGCTAGTTCCCCAAAAACTCAACAACTGACACTACCTTATCCCCAACTGCCACTCCCTTGACTACCTCTTCACCCGATATTGAGCTGTCCCTCATCCTCGACCACATCGTCAACCCCATCCCCCATCCCTCTCCCTGATCACCAGCCATGTTGCCATCTTCGTTGGAAAAAAACTAAAAAAGGACCAAACTAAACATATTTTTTATTGCCAGAAATCTGGAAAAAATAGAGAGAATTTCTATTTTCCTTTGTTAAAAAAAAAGTGATGATGATGCCAAACATAGCCTAAATGTCAATGTAACAAAACCATGTAAAAGAAAGTAGAAAACTTTTAAGGAAGTTACTTCAGATTTGTGATTCTATCATAAAAAAATCATAAACATCAATAAAATTTCAGAAAAATAGAGAGAAATAAATAGGATACTTATCGAAGATTAAAAAAGAGGGAAAGAAGAAGCAAGGAGAGGCTCAGATTCGCCTTCGATCCATCATTCCTCCTCATGAACTATTTCTCAAATGAATGGCTGCAGCGGTTGTCCGTATACCATCAGACCATCCAAGCTGCCAAGCAATTGTTACCAAAAAATACACAGGAGGGGTCTAAAGAGCTTTCATCATCACTGCCTCCACAGATAGGGAACGATCGAGGTTGTATCTTTTGCGCGAAAGAAGGATTCACCTACCTTGGTGCAAATCTAACGTTGGACCAGCCACTGCAAAGATCTCAAAGCACTCCGAACTCCGTCATTCATCTGCCTGCACAGATGTCAAATTGAGCAGTGGATGATCCAAGAGCCACCGGATGCAAAAGAATGCGCAACATAATAGGGTAGCTCAGGGGTTCGAGTTATATCTGGCAGCGGGTAGGGTACCGGCAAAATTTGCCCAACCCGTATCTGAATTCGTTCAGCATCTTGCAACCCAAATCCATCCCAAACCTGATTACGAAAGGAACCAAAAATCCCAAACCCTTCCCATTTAAAATTGGTATACCCGCCGAATACCCAAAACCACCCGATTAACCCTCATACATATTCATATCGTCAAGAGAACATAACTCCATATATAAAAGATTTTGTAGCCAAGGAAGAATACTTTTGATCAAAATCCCATATGCTTGAGAAAAAAACCCAATCGTAAGCTAAGAAACCCGTCCAATCTCCCTCAGATGCTCTCTTTCCCCGCATATCTCCGAAGAAGAGAATGAAATGAAAAGAAAAAGAAGCGAAAATGAAAAAAAAAATGATCAAGTGGGAAAAGGTCTTACCCTTCAATTTTTCCGTCTTTCCTTTGTTTTCGTTGATTTTTCCTCTGTTTTTTTGTATCCTCAGTGTCTCAATCGGGTGGGAGGCTTGGAGCGGCCAAATAGAGAAGCTTAGACGATGGCCAGGGTTTTGTGTTGGTACTTATTATCAATCAATTTATAAACAGAACCGAACTATGGGTAGTGTTAGGCCATCCAAAGATTTGGAGTTCAAATCCTTTAAAGACCTTACAAATGGGAGGAATGACTTGATGAGAAAACCTGTTACCAAATGTGTTATCGGCGACGCAGGCATGGAACCCATCGCCCGAGCTTGAAAGAAAAGAGTAATGCTATGGATATCCGGAAGGGAGGAAGTAAATACCTTCAGAGGGAGTTTGGCACGATCCATCCACGTAATATAGTGCAGAGGAGGGGGGAATGGGGGGATGTTAAACTCACCAATGAGAAAAGAGGGACGGGTGGTACAGCCCGGCGAGGTGAGGCGCCGGCGGAGAATATCTGAGGTAGACCCGGCGTAAGCAAGGTCGGCGACGAACATCAGGCCGCCGTAGTGCCCAGATCTGGCAGCATCCCTGACCGAGAGCAAGGAGAGCGGATGGAAGAGCAAAGAAGCAAGGGTGTGCGTTGGGAAATAGAAATGTGAGATGGGAGAACACATGCCAGTTCACAGCACTAGTACGCCACGTGCGTCGATAATAATTTAAAACTCTTAATAATGGCGGAAGTGGTGATTTCTTGAATCGCAAAACCAAGATCACATTTGTTTTTTATGATTTTTAATATATTTTAAATTATTTTTTTAGAAAAGAAATTATAATTTGTTAGAAAAATTTAAGGCCTCTTATTCTTTTAAAAAAAATCATAAAAAATAAAATAACTAACATCTTTACATATTTTTATTTTCTATTTTCAAAAATTATTTTTTTATTTTCAAAATTTTTATTTTTTATAATTTTTAAAAATTAAAAATTTATATTTTTTATATTAAATAAAATAATTTTATAATTATTTTTTTTGTCATCACTCTGCCATCAACGTAGCTTACAACATCACTCTCCGCTCCCATCCGTTATTATTATAAATTTTATCATCAATTTTTTTTTATAAATTAAATTCTATCATCACTATTATCATCATTTTTATTAATTATATTATTACTATAAATAGATTAGATTAGCTCGTGATCCAATCTGCATCAATTTAGACTTGATCCAATTCATAAAGAGCTTGTGGGGTCGGATTGGGATTTAAATTTAAAACTGTTCTATTTTTTGGATCAGGTTTAAATCTATTAAATTTGGATCCGATCTGACCTAATCCATTTAATTTTTAAGCTAATTTGGAGCTTATACTCATTGATCCAATCTGATTCAGCTCGACTAAATCCAAATTTATAATTGGATCCGAATGGCCGAATCTATACCATAAACCTTGATCTATCATTACCCAAATCTAATGATTTGAGATTTAACATATCCTTCGCATGTATTGGATGCCTCTCAACTGATACTTCTTGATTTGAGATTTTTATTTGTCTCGTGGACTTAATATTTGTTAACATGGGATTTTTCTGTTTCTTAAGTTTAGTTTCTGCAATTGGTTTTTAATGGTTTTGCTGATTTTTTAAATTATGGATCAAAAGAAAAGATTTTCTGTGAAAGCTAGTCGGCTTCTTTTAAATAATGATGATCTGTATCAAACGACAATAAGCTGATTAACAACAATGCATGGATTCTGTGTGGTTTTAGAGATGTGTTGCAGGATCTATGATATCATGATCTTCTTGTAATAATAAATATCCCTCGAGTGCTGTGTTTTGTATAACAGATTGAATGTTGCTTTCTCAATGGGTGATAGCTACCTGCTTTGCTTCTGGTCCGTGAGTTGTTTTCAAGGATTATATGTTATCTATTATTGTTGTGTGGTTGTAGATCGAATCTAGCATCAACAATGCAGGTTGCAATGCATGGAATAATAATTCTTCCATCCTTTGCTACAACTACCAGTCTTGCAAAGCTGATGTATTGGCCAAGATCAAGGATGACCGGAAGAAGGTTGTGGTCATCAACATCATAGTCCTTGTCTTCTTTATCATTGTCTACTCCCGATCACAATCATGTTGCATTGTAAAGAAATAACTGGTTGGTGATCATCTTTAGCTTTAATATTATGATCCGAATTGGACTGAATCATATCCAATTTTTTTTGATAGAGCTAAATTATATATGGATCCAATCCAATCCGAATGATTCATTGTGGCAAAATTTTTGTCTACCGATCCAACCCAATATTCTATTGTATTAGATTTGGATCCCATACTAAAATTTAATCAAAGAATCGGATCAGATCAAGATCACTAATGATCCAATTCAACTTAACCCATTCCACTCCTAACTATCACTATCACTATCTTTAGTGCTACTACCACCAACACCATGACTGTCTTGCCATCATTTCTCTTGCCTTAGCTACATCACCATTACCATCACTACCATCTCTATTACACTGCTAGTCTCCCTACCCCACCACCTCAGATGACTCCATCAATACTACCACAATTTCCACCACAATTGTTATATTTATATTCTCGAAAATAATTGATCATACAAAATCTATTCATGTTTTATATATATTTTTTAAAACAAATAGAAACAAAATTCTAGATTTCATTTTGAAGGTTGAAAATGAAAGTGACACAAAACTGCTCCTTCATGGTTGTTTGATTTTAAAAAAGTGTTAGCATATGTCATTTGACCACTAATCAATATAAAGGAGATGATTTTATATTTAGACATATAATTAGATTGGAATTTTGTATATAGCTATTTCAGAACAATGATAGAACGAAGCTAGCTACAAAAATAGGGTTGAGTCTATGTAATTGGTATCTAACATTCAACACCTATCAAAAAAACATTCCATACCTTTACAACTCAGCTTAACCAAAGAAAATTACAGCTAAATATCTTTAAAAAAATTACAAACTCAACTAGTTGGCAAATTTCGATATCGTGTGCGCATTGTTATAAGAATCCTTCTGAAACAAGAGTGTTATCAAATATAGAAGTGTTAAAATAAAACTTTTAATAAACTTCAGATTTATCTAAACTATATGATAAGGATAAGATAAAGAATTTGACTTACCGAGAGCCTAATTGGATTGGCTTATTAAATTATAATGTAAATAAAGAAAAAAAATCTGAAAGCATATGATCACTGTCATAAGATAAATTTGTGACTCTCATGCTAGTATTTATTGAAATTCTATTCCAAAATATGATCGAGATATCCTCTCTTGAAGCACAATCATGGAGAAGGTTGACAAATCTTTTAAAACTAAGCAAATAAATAGAAGTCAAAGGTGTTTAAACACTAAAGAGATGAAGTAGGAGAGAGAGAAGACTTGAGAAAAGAAATAGGCAACTTTCTTCAATGTCCCGTGCCATTTGTGTTGGGAATAATATCCCAAAGTCAATCGTCAGCCTGTTGACAGTTGTGCTCATTCTTATATTAGTATATGAATTATAAATAAATAAAAATTATTTTAATATTTTTCATCACAAATTGTTTCATCTTCTAATGAACTTCTGTGTTGTGGTGAAGTCCTTAGGACTATTTAGACTCGACAAAGGAGGATTTATCGTTTAGTCCTTAAACCTGTTCGTGATCAAATGATACGTTGTTACCAAGGACGACAATGTTTATCAAGCATAGGTCGTTGTGTGCCATATGGGTTGGTTGTCCTCTTAATCAAGGAGTGTGGAGACACTAGTATGGCATACAGGTGAGATGTAAGGGTACATCTGCACTGAACGTGACCGACTCCGAAGCTTTTTCTCCTATCAAGATTTGCTCCGATGGGATATGGGTATAACTGTCCCTCCGACCTGAGACCGCCACAGTGACTTACAAGCAACTCACTACACTTAGGCACTGGACTACCTGAATTTCTAATTCAGTGACGGAAGGCTGCTGGATGTAGTCAAGTACTTAACTTGTCGGTGCGTATGTCAAGATGAGATTGACCACTCTAGTTCAGGAGCTGTGTACAGTCATATTTTAATTTAGCAAAATCTTGGCAAGGGTAGTCCTAGTGAGGAGTCACAGGACTGTTTGAGTTGAGCACGATTCGGATGATCTAATCAGGATTGACAGTTTAACCCTAAGTCGTCCTAAACATAGGGGTCAAAAGGATGAATTATACAATAACCATATTCACGTAGGTTCTGAGTGTTGCGATTGCGACTATTCGACCTATCCAAATATCGGATACCATTACTAGATGGTCACTTCGATTAGTACAGGAATTGATTCCTGTGCTACCGGCTTAGATTCGAACCTGTAGGGTCACACACATTAGAGGTTCCTATCTGATCTAATGGTTGATGAAGAGTCCTAATGCTCGTGGACTTTGAGTCCTACGTATTTGAAACACTATGATAGAGAATTAAGATTCTCTAATCATGAGTTCCACACATTTTGGATACCGGAGTCAAAAATCTCACTGATTTGGAACTTTTTGATCAGGATTTCATATCGATAGACTCTGATGCCTGATTGCCCATCGAATTTGGACTCAGTATTTATGAGAGATTTAATTAGTAATTTGATCACTAATTAACTCAATTTGATTAAGTAATTATTTTTGGATCAAGTCCAATTGAATTGGATTCAGTTGGGTTTGACCCGATTAGGTTAAGTGTTGACCTAATCGCCAAGGTGGTTTGGTCCCTGATCTGATCAGGGGTTGGACTTAGTCAATTTCTGATTTGATTAAGATTTTATTGAGCCTAATTAAGCCTAATTATGTTAGATTTAATTTAGTCTAATTGTGTCTAACCTATTTTAAATAAGGTTGGTTCAATTGGATTACAAACCACCTTGACTAATCTCCTTGCGCCACCTCACTTCACATGCGTCCATTTGAATTCACGAGAAATGAGTTCTCATGAATTTTCTCCCACACAGAAGCCATCCCATGCCCCTTCTTTGTGCACCATTTTGAATGGATAAGGATGAGATTGGTTGGCCATTCAAATTCAAAAGATGTTTGAATTTGAATGGATAACAAATCTCTGTGCCCACCCTTTATTTTGTGCGCCCCTTCTTCTACACGAGAAAAGGTTTCTCGTATAAAGTCTCCATGCACAAATATGCCCACGCCCCTCTCTTCTCACGCATAGAGTGGATAAGAATGAGTTGGTTGGCATTTGAATTCAAATTCGATTTGAATTCAAATGAGCAACCACTTATCTTTATCCTCTCACGCGGAGAAAATGCTGCAAAGACGTGTTTTGCTCTCTTTTTAAAAGGAAGAGAAGATAGGGCATGCGCTAATCTGATTAGAGAGAAAAAAGGGTGTGAGAAAAGTCTTGTGCGTGAGAAAAAAAAGGAAAAGAAATGAAAAGAAAAGAAACAGAAAGAGGAGCAGGCTTTTCTAAGAGTACCCTAGGATTTCTGCCTAGAGTTCGGGAAGTGAGAAAGTGAGCTACGAGTGTCGTGAGCCCACCAGATTCAGGGAGAGCTTCATCAACCTCTCAAGTGCATCTGCTAACGATCTAGAGCATCCGAGGAGTCGGTAGATCAAGATCAAAGGAGTTCGATCAACATCGGCTGTCAAAATAACTCAATCACGAACTAGCATTCGTGAGGAGCCGATCAGACTGCAAGCTTCATGTGGATAATCCGCAGAGGTCAGATACACTGTGTGGCTACGTTGTGACGATCAGACCTACCCGACGGTGATCAGATTGTGACGATCGACTACCCGCACAAAGATAATATGTTCTAAACACGTAACAGTAAAATATTTACTGTAAAAATTTGAATTTCAAATTTAAATGCATGCTATATATATATATCATATTTAAATCCTTGTGTAGAATTTATACATATTAATTAATTAGATTAATTAATAATTTTTGCTGTAAAATAATAATTTTAAAAAAAATTTAAAATTATCATTTTATCCCTACACTAAAATTTACTTCAAATGGTATCAGAGCGAGATTCTAAAATATGATATAAATTTACATGCATAGATTAAGTTATAATCTAAAAGTTTAAATTTAAAATTTGAAATTCAAAATTTAAAATTTGAATTTTGAAAGTTGTTCGAAATTCAAAATTCAAAAATTTAAAATTCAAATTTTGAAATTTAAATTTTAAAATTTAAAATTTAAAATTTAAAATTTAAAAATTTAAAATTTGTTTAAAATTTTAAATTCAAAATTTAAAATTTAAAATTTTAAATTTAAAAATTTAAAATTTGAAATTTATTTGAAATTTAAAATTCAAAATTTGAAATTTAAAATTTAAATTTTGAAATTGGTATATTTAGATATACTTGATCCAAGTAGCAAGTAGTCTAATTGGGTTGGTTGCCATGGTCATCCGGTCATAGGAGAAAAGTAGGATTTAAAGGCCCTCTCCTCCTATTCGATGGGGTTCTCCTATGGCGGTAGGGGTGCCGCTGCAATTATATCTCATACAGATGAAGCAGCAAAATGACTTAATTGTAAAGGTTCAATTGTAAAATTTATCATGAATATGTTAGATTAGATCTAAAAGAATATTCATGATTTATTTTGATTGAGTTATTTTCTGTTATATAATTAACAATAGGATTGCTGTTTATGAAATGTGCTGATCTATTTGTAAAATGAGTCAACATATTTGGTGAACAGAAAATAAAACCTTTCAAATTTAAAAATTATTTTCGAAAAGTCAAACCCTGACCCATCAGCCCAAATACTTAATTAAAAGAATTAAGTGTTGTCAAGTTGGTCTAGAATTGTGAATTAAGACCTAAGACAATTGCATAAACTTGTGGGTCAATGGGTTAGATGGATTAGATCCATAATTGGGTTAGACCTGAGGTTAGCTTAAAGAAATAGACTAAATTAGAGTAATTGGTCAAATCTAATCAAAAGTTGAATTAAATTAGGTCAAGAACACTCTAGACTCAACTCCAATAGTTGTAGTTGAATGGATCCATATCTTTAACTAGACCAAGATGGACTTAATTCATGGCTACACGGTGGAACCCTATTTACTAAGTTGATCAAATTAAAACTAATGAATCAGTTGATATCTAAGATAAGTTCGGCAGTCTGACCAGTGATTTTTAAGTGGGAGCTACTCGCATTGATTCGATCTCTGACGAGTTAATGGCATATCCTCACCACTGATCTCACTTACCTGGCCAACCTGGTGAGTTAGGTTTTGATTAGATCACTTGGTGATCAGGACTCACCCATATCACTAGATAAATCAGTGTGACTGATTTAGGTGCTCCTAATGCCGACTTTAATTAAATCTTTTTTAATCTGACTTGGTGAAATCAGTGAGATGATTGAAATTGACTGGTTAATTTTTTCTCTTCTATCCTTTAATAAAAATTTTCAAAAATTATTAGGTCTCTAAAATGATTAAGTTATAGTGATAACTAAGTCATAGCCTCCCATTAAGTGAGTGATAATGAGTCCATTAGTTTAATAATCATTAGAGGTCTAAAGGCCTGGTGCTTATTGACTAATAGAATTATCATTCATAATATGATAATTTGGTTGAGTCTTTTTGATGGTGGTCAGGTTGGCCGGCCAAAGTCGGGCCTGATCATTTATTGGTCCGATTCACCAAATCTAATTATATTAATGGTTGGACCTAACCAGATTTTTTTAGTGGAGGCCAAAGCCTACTGATTAGGTTCTGGAGCAAAATTAATTACTAAAAATTGTTTAGAGAAATAACTGGTTATGAACCTACCCATAGATGCACATAGGTTGACCAACCAAAGTTGGGCTCGTGTGTAGTCTGTGTGAATTTTAGTACCCACTAAGGAATTAAAGTAATTCCTCAAATTGGAGGTTGAGGCTACCAGTTTGTAAAAATACTGGGAGAAACTTTAGACTAAAGTTCAAGTCTTTAGTATTAATAATTTATATACTAATAAAGGTCTGATTTTCTTTTATGCAGCTATGGCCACTACCCTGTCGCTCCGGTCATTATTAGATAATGACAAGCTTATGGGACCTAATTTCGATAGCTGGTATCAAAAATTGAAAATCATCCTTGAGCATGAACGGATCCTTTATGTGGTAACGGATCCGACACCTGAGGAGCCAGCCCCGAATGCTAAAGGGGTGGTCTGAGATACTTACCAGAAGTGGCTCAACGACCGCACCATCGTTCGGTGCATAATGCTGGTGGCAATGAATGATGAGTTCAGCCGTAGGTTAGAGAACGTCCAGCCGCAGGAGATGCTTCAAATGTTGAACGACTTCTTTGGCACGCCTAACGATGTTGAAAGGCACAAAACTAGTTATGCCATTTTCAATGCTCGGATGAGGGATGGGGCCTCAGTCACTGATCATGAACTGTACATGATCGAAATGATTGAGCGCCTAAGTAAACTGGACTTTCCCTTGCACGAGCAGCTCAGTAAGGATGCGATCCTTAATTCTTTGCCCAAGTCCTTCCTTCCTTTTTTTACTCATTTTCGGATGACAAAGCCTGCAGTGAACTACCACGGCTTGTTGGGGTTGCTGCAGAACTTTGAGAAGGACCACCAGCTCCATAAGGAGTCGGTGAATATTGTGGGAGGGTCTTCTTCTGGATGTCGATACTTTGAGAAAGGGAAGAAGAACAAGAAGAAGAATAATAAGAAGGTGCAGCCGCATGCTGGGATGTCTGCACAGGGTTAGACCAAGAAGTGCAAGCCCGACCAGAGCTAGACGGAGTGCTTCTTTTGCAAGAAGCAAGGACACTGGAAGAGGAACTGTCCTCTATACATTGCCTCTCTGGACCCAAACAGGCCGAAGAAGAGGCAAGGTAATTATATGATAACACCTTGTAACTTTTCCATTTGTGATACTACTGCCTGGGTATTGGATACCGGAAGCCCTTATCATATCTGTAATTCGATGCAGGGTCTGCAGATCAGTAGGAGATTTGATGAAGGCGAGAGGTTCCTGAACGTTGGAGATGGAAGTAAAGTTCCAGTTTTAGCTTTAGGAATCATGAACTTTGTAATCAATTCTCGTAATGTAATTCTGAGTGAATGTCACTATTATCCAAATTTTTTATTAAATATTATTTCTGTAGGCCTTTTGGCCATGTACAGTTATGAATTTTTAATAAAAAAAAATATTTGCAATATCATTTTGAATGGTGTTATAATATTTGTAGGACAACTAAATAATGAAATTTACTTACTATCACAGCCTGTTAATATGGTTCAAACCTCCGATAAATGCCCTAGAATGAATAATGTGTCAGAAGTCTATCTTTGGCACTGTAGGCTAGGTCATATCAATAAGAACAAGATAAACAGATTGGCTCAAGAAAGAATTCTTAAAGTTGGTGATTGTGAATCACTTCCAACCTATGAGTCCTGTCTTCTTAGGAAGATGACCAAATCACCTTTTATTGAAAAAGGTGAGCGAGCCAGTGAACTCTTGGGTCTGATACATTCTGATGTATGTAGACCCATGAGCTCAAGTGCAAAAGGTGGATATTTCTACTTCATAACTTTCACAGATGACCTATCGAGGTATGGGTATGTCTACTTAATGAAGCATAAGTCAGAATCATTTGAAATGTTCAAACTATTCCAAAATGAGATAGAAAAATAAACTGAAAAGGTATTAAAACTCTTCGATCTGATCGAGGAGGTGAATACCTTTCCAATGAGTTTCTGACATATCTTAGGGAGAATGGGATTCTTTCTCAGTGGACTCCTCCTGAAACACCACAGCATAATGGTGTGTCTGAAAGGAGGAATTGGACCTTGTTGGACATGGTTCTATTTATGATGGGGTTTGCTGGTCTATCGATCTCCCTTTAGGGATATGCGCTCGAATCGACTTATTATCTTCTAAATAGGATTCCGAATAAGTCTGTAACCAAAACGCCATATGAGATATGGATAGGACGTAAGCCAGTACTCTCGCACCTTAGGATTTGGGGGTGTCCGGCTTATGTTAAACGTTTAATTACGGACAAGCTTTGACCTAGATCTGACAAGTGTTATTTCATAGGGTACCCAATGGAGACCAAAGGGTATTATTTCTACCTAGCTGATGAGCATAAGGTGTTTGTCAGTCTTAAGGCAATCTTTTTGAAAAAGGAGTTCCTTGGTGAAGGGACTGTTGCCTCTAAGGTCGAACTTGAGGAAGTTCGACAGGTGAAAAAATCGACACAAGTAGCTGAACCTGAACCGAATTTGATTAGATCAAATTCGGAGCCCATTGTTCCTGCACCCTTAAGGCGGTCTGGTAAAGTACCACGTCAACCGGACAGATACTATGGTTTCTTGATCCGGGATGGCAATCCTGTCGAACTTGATGAAAACGATGAGGATCCGATCACCTACATGGATGCAATACAGAGACCTAACTCTAAGAAATGGCTAGAGGCCATGAAATCCAAAATGGAGTCCATGAAGGTCAACGATGTGTGGACATTGGTTGACCCACCCGAAGGAGTAAAACCCATAGGGTGTAAGTGGGTCTTCAAGAGGAAGAGAGGTGCAGACGGAAAAGTGAAGACCTATAAAGCTCGTCTGGTTGCCAAGAGATATCGTCAACGTTATGGTATAGATTATTACGAGACATTTTCTCCTGTGGCAATGCTCAAATCCATTCGGATTATGCTTGCGATAGCTGCCCATCTGGACTATGAAATCTGACAGATGGATGTGAAGACAGCTTTCTTAAACGGAGAGCTGGACGAAGAGGTGTCTATGATACAACCTGAAAGGTTCACATCCACAGATGAGTCTAAGGTGTGCAGGCTACAGAGGTCCATTTATGGACTTAAGCAGGCATCTCGGAGTTGGAACATACATTTTGATAGGACGATCAAGACGTATGGTTTTGTTAAGAACGGAGAAGAGCCCTGCATTTATAAGTGGGCTAATGGTCCAGTAGTGATATTTTTTGTATTGTATATGGATGACATTCTCTTAATCGGAAATGATGTCCCTGCATTACAGGGAATAAAGATTTAGCTGTTGTCACAGTTCTCCATGAAGGATCTGGGAGAAGCTTCCTACATCCTAGGGATGAGGATCTATAAGGATAGATCTAAAAGGTTGCTTGGCTTATCCCAGTCCACGTACATTGATACTATGCTGAAGAGGTTCAGCATGGAGAATTTCAAGAAAGGCTATCTACCGATAGGCCATAGAATTTCTCTCTCGAAGAGGAATTATCCGACAACACCTCAAGAGAGAGAGCGTATGGATAGAATTTTATATGCTTCGATAGTGAAATTTATCATGTACGCCATGACATGTACACGATCAGATGTGACATACTCACTAGGGGTAGTGAGTAGATACCAATCTGATCCAGGGGAGAATCACTGGAAGGTTGTTAAAACCATCCTGAAGTATTTAAGAAATACTAAGGACCAGTGGCTTGTTTATGGTGAATCGGACTTGAGACTTATAGAGTTTACCGACTCTAGTTTCTAGTCTGATCACGATGACAGCAAGAGTGTGTCAGGATTTATTTTTACCCTTAATAGTGGGGCTGTCTGCTGGAAGAGTTTCAAGCAGCACACAATGACTGATTCAGTTTGCGAGGCAGAGTATGTTGCTGCATCAGATGCTGCCAAAGAAGCGGTGTGGCTGAGAAAATTTATCATCGAGCTCGGAGTAGCACCTTCCCTTATTGGTCCAATTCTGCTCTACTGTGACAGCTCTGGAGCAATTGCTCAGGTGAAGGAACCGAACGCACACCAACGGACGAAGCATATTTTGCGTCGCTACCATCTCATCCAAAAAATTATGGATCGAGGTGACGTCGACCATCAGAAGATCGACGGAATGGAGAACCTAGCCGATCCATTCACTAAAGCCATTGCGGTGAAGGAGTTCAACGACTTCAAGTCGAAGATGGATATTAGATACTGCACCGATTGGCTTTAGGCCAAGTGGGAGATTGTTGGGAATAGTATCCCAAAGCCAATCGTCAGTCTGTTGATGGTTGTGCTCATTCTTGTATTAGTATATGAATTATAAATAAATAAAAATTATTTTAGTATTTTTCATCACAAATTATTTCATCTTCTAATAAACTCCTATGTTGTGGTGAAGTCCTTAGAACTAATTAGACTCGACAAAAGAGGATTTGTCGTTTAGTCCTTAAACCTGTTCGTGACCAAATGATATGTTGTTACCAAGGACGACAACGTTTATCAAGCATAGGTTATTGTGTGCCATATGGGTTGGTTGTTCTCTTAACCAAAGAGTGTGGAGACACTAGTATGGCATACAGGTGAGATGTAAGGGTACATCTGCACTGAACGTGACCGACTCTGGAGCTTTTTCTGCTGTCAAGATTTGCTCTGATGGGATATGAGTATAACTGTCTCTCCGACCTGAGACCGCCACGATGACTTGCAAGCAACTCACTGCACTTAGGCACTGGACTATCTGAATTTCTAATTCAATGACGGAAGGCTGCTGGGTGTAGTCAAGTACTTGACTTGTCGGTGCGTGTGTCAAGATGGGATTGACCACTCCAGTTCAGGAGCTGTGTACAGTCGTGTTTCAATTTAGCAAAATCTTGACCAAGGTAGTCCTAGTGAGGAGTCACAGGACTGTTTGAGTTGAGCACGATTCGGATGATCTAATCAGAGTTGACAGTTTTACCCTGAGTCATCCTAAACACAGGGGTCAAAAGGATGAATTATACAATAACCATATTCACGTAGGTTCTGAGTATTGCGATTGCGACTATTCGACCTATCCGAACATCGGGTACCATTGCTAGATGGTCACTTCGATTAGTACAGGAATTGGTTCCTATGCTACCGACTTAGGTTCGAACCTGTGGGGTCACACACATTAGAGGTTCCTATCTGATCTGATGGCTGATGAAGAGTCTTAATGCTCGTAGACTTTGAGTCCTACATGTCTAAAACTTTATGATCGAGAATCAGGATTCTCTAATCACGAGTTCCACATATTTTGGGTACCGAGGTCAAAAGTCCCATTGGTTTGAGACTTTTTGATCAGGATTTCATATCGATGGACTCTGATGTTCGATTGTCCATCGAATTTGGACTCAGTATTTATGAGAGGTTTAATTAGTGATTTGATTATTAATTAACTCAATTTGATTGAGTAATTATTTTTGGATTAAGTCCAATTGAATTGGATTCAGTTGGGTTTGATCCGATTAGGTTAAGTGTTGACCTAATCGCCAAGGTGGTTTGGTCCCTGATCTGATCAGGGGTTGGGCTTAGTCAATTCTTGATTTGATTAAAATTTTATTAAGTCTAATTAAACCTAATTATGTTGGATTTAATTTAGTCTAATTATGTCTAACCTATTTTAAATAAGGTTGGTTCAATTGGATTACAAACCACCTTGACTAATCTCCCTGCGCCACCTCACTTCACATGCGCCCATTTGAATTCATGAGAAATGAGTTCTCGTGAATTTTCTCCCACACAGAAGCCATCCCACGCCCCTTCTTTGTGTGCCATTTTGAATGGATAAGGATGAGATTGGTTGGCCATTCAAATTCAAAAGATGTTTAAATTTGAATGGATAACAAATCCCTGCGCCCACCCTTTATTTTGTGTGCCCCTTCTTCCACACAAGAAAAGGTTTCTCGTGTAAAGTCTCCACACACAAATATGTCCATGCCCCTCTCTTCTCATGCATAGAGTGGATAAGAATGAGTTGGTTGGCATTTGAATTCAAATTCAATTTGAATTCAAATGAGCAACCACTTATCTTTATCCTCTCACGTGGAGAAAATGCTACAAAGACGTGTTTTGCTCTCTTTTTAAAAGGAAGAAAAGATAGGGCGTATGCTAATCTGATTAGAGAGAAAAAGGGGTGTGATAAAAGTCTTGTGCGTGAGAAAAGAAAGGAAAAGAAGAGAAAAGAAAAGAAACAGAAAGAGGCACAGGCTTTTCTGAGAGTACCCTAGGATTTCTGCCTAGGATTCGAGAAGTGAGAAAGTGAGCTACGAGTGTCGTGAGCCCACCAAATTTTAGGTAGAGCTTCATCAATCTTTCAAGTACATCTGCTGATGATCCAGAGCATCCGAGGAGTCGACAGATCAAGATCGAAGGAGTTCAATCAACATCGACCGTCAAAAGGGCTCAGCCACGAACTAGCATTCATGAGGAGCCGATCAGATCAAGAGCTTCGTATGGATGATCCATAAAGGTCAGACATACTGTATGGCTGCATTACGATGATCAGATCCTCCCGACGGTGATCAGATTGCGACGATCGACTACCCACACAAAGATAATGTGTTCTGAACACATAACAGTAAAATATTTACTGTAGAAATTTGAATTTTAAATTTAAATGCATGCTATATATATATCATATTTAGATCTTTATATAGAATTTATACATGTTAATTAATTAGATTAATTAATAATTTTTACTGTAAAATAGTAATTTTAAAAAAAAATTAAAATTACCGTTTTACCCCTGCACTAAAATTCACTTCAATTTGAACTCGTAGTCTTATACAGATTATGAAAAGATGTGAACAAAAGATGCTTTGGTCGATTGTCCATGATAAAAAATGATCGGATAAAAAGATAAAAAATTAAAAATAAAAATAAAATAGTCATACCATCACCTATGCATGCCATGCCACATCGCATCATATTTTCGCATGCATGCCAACTGAGCTAGGCCGGGCGGTGAGCACATGTGTGGTGTAAAATTCAATTCCCTCCTCGATCCAAGCAAAGGTAGACAAGGAAAGAAGATAGATAAGCATCAAGAAACAATTATTCCTTTTCAATGTGGGACTAAACTCATGAGAAAACTTTAAGATCCTTTGGAGGGGAGAAAAATTTTGAGTCTTCCCTCCAACTCCCTAATAATCATCCTCAAAATCCAAAATTTTGAAATAGATAATACTGATTATTTAATATCAATATAAATAAAATTTTATTGCAAAGAATTTATATTATGTAATGGGTGAATTATTTTAACCTCACTTAGTGTAGATAGTTTTCATCCGAAGGAATCAGGGTGAACCAAATTTTGAACTATGTTCCTTTAATCTAGGCTTCCAGTATTACACATATAGTACAAAAAGATCTATCGCAGGATTATATATTATTGGCCGTGCGCAAATATCTTATTATTTGTGAGAGCATCTAGGGTTTGCCCATGTCCCCTAGCCGTGGTCGTATATGGAAGCTCTCATATAAGTGAGCCCTCTAGAGATATGTGTGTAGAGTTATATCTCAAGGAGATTACCTCTTCAAAACTCATTTAATGCTATGCTCTTTCTTAACATCTATATAAGAGCATCAATCATCATAGAGATCGGATGGAGTAAAGACTCCTATACATATATAAAGTATATACTTCTTAGCCAACCAATCAACTTGCTATTATCATATTGAATCTTCTTCAAGGGATCTTCGATTACATACATTGGATTTTCACTATTGGAATGCTCATTATAGGCTAAGTCCCATTGCCCTTGATAACTCTAGGACCTTAGTTCTATTAAGGCTTTACTGTGGCAATCTGCAAGATTATTGTTAGTTTTTATATAAGATAAAGAAATAATGCCATGAGTCTCTTATTTTCTTATAGACTTCTATCTTATTTTTATATATCTACTTATCTTTGAATTTATAAGTTTCTTTTTGCATAAATCTATTGCAGCTCTAGAATCACAACAGATTGAAATAGGAGGAATAGGAGATAAAATTAAAAAAATTTTAGATAAAAGATTTTTAAGCTATTCGACTTCGAAGTAGGCAGAATCAAGACTAATGAGTTCAAATTTTATTGTACTTCTGGTTAGAATAGTTTGCTTGTCAGATTTCAAAAAATGACAGTACCATCAAGAAGGAATATATAGTCAGAGGTACATTCAATATCAGATGAGTCAGAAATTCAATTGGCATCACTATACCCCTCAATGCAGCTGGATAACCAACAAATTTAAGATAATATGAAATGGTACCTTTAAGATACCTAAAAATTCTTTCAAGAGCAATATAATGAATTCTACTGGGATTACTTGTATATCAACTAAGTTTTAGAACAACATGAGCAATATCAAGTCTAGTTCGATTAAAGAGATATATTAGAGATCTAATAATTTGAGCATATCTTTCTTGATTTATAGGTTGATCAAAGTTCTTCAAAAGTTGAATAGAATGATCAAAGGAAGTAGAAATAGATAAATAAATAGAGTAACCAAATTTATCAATCAACAATTGGGTACAATAAGATTGAGATAAAGATATAGAATCAGAAGATCAAAAGATCTTCATTATAAGGATTAGATCAGCTTCACTTAGATCTTTCATGTCAAAGTGATGGGAAAAATTTTTTTTGACATCATTTGTTAAATCAAGATCAGAAGATTGAATCAAAATATCATCAACATAAAGACAAAGGACACATCGATCATCAAATTTTTTATGATAGAGACAGTTGTTAGATTCATTAATTTGAAAATTATAAGAAAGAATAGTACTATTAAACTTTTCGTGCCATTGCTTAGGTGCTTGCTTTAATCCATATAAAGATTTAGTAAGCTTGTATATTTTATGCTCTTGATCAAACACTATAAAGCCCTCAGATTGAATCTTATAAATTTTTTCTTCAAGATCTTCATGAAGAAAGACAGTTTTCACATCCATTTGATACACAAAATGATTATAAATGGAAGCAAGAGCAAAAAGGACATTGATAGTGGTAATACTAGCAATAGGCACATAAGTATCAAAAAAATTAATACGAATTTTTTGTCCAAATCTTTAGATTACAAGTCATGCCTTATACTTTTTCACCGATGATCCATCAACCCTAAGTTTCTTTTTAAAGATCTATTTATGATCTAAAGATTTCATTTTGAAAGGTAGATCAGTGAGAATTCAAGTATTATTTTCAATAATTGATTCAACCTCATTATTGATTATCTCTTTTCAGAATAAAGCATTAGGAGATCTTATAGCTTCTTGGTATAAGATAGGTATATCCTTAACTAAGAAGGTAAATAAATCTTCATCCATATTCTTTTCGATTCTAATTCTTTTGCTCTTTTTGGGCTCAGAAGGAAGATCAAATTGATTTGAAGTAGGATCACTAAGGATCAAAGGAGTAAAGATTGATGATGAACTAGATAACGAATAAGAGTTATAATCTAGTATAGATTTAAAGATTTGAGTCTTAAAAAGAAATATATTTTTAAAGAAAATTGTATCTCTAGATTCGATTATAGTATTAACAGTCGTATCAATAAAATCAGAATAAATAACAAGGAAACGATAGGTATTACTATTAAGAGAATAACCAACAAAGATAGAATCAATAGTTTTAGAGATCCATTTTATTTCTTTTAGATTTAGGAATAACAACCTTAGCCAAGCACTCCCATACTCGGAAGTAACTCAACTTTGATATATGTCCCTTCGAATACTCATAAGGAGTCTTATTTTTATCCTTTGATGGAATTCTATTAAGAATGAAAATAGAAGTTAAAAGAGTTGCTCTCCATAAGTTTTTCAGAGCACCAGAGCTAACAATCATGGTATTAACCACGTCCAAAAGAGTTCTATTCTTCTATTTAGCAACACCACTAGATTGAGGAGAGTAGGAAATAGTAACTTTATGAATTATACCATATCTTTCACAGAATATAGCAAATTCATTCGAAGTGTACTCTCCTCTATAATCAGACCTTAAGATTTTGATCTTCTTTTCAATTTGATTTTTAGCCTTAGCTTTGAAAGCCTTAAACTTATTAAAGATGTCATCCTTGGTCTTCAAGAGATAAGACTAACAATATTTGGAGAAGTCGTCTATAAAGATCACAAAATAATGACTATCTTCATGAGTTGGAATTCTACAAAAATCACTAACATCACTATGAATTAGTTCAAGAAGTTGAATATCTCGATAAAGGATCGATTCGAAAGGTTTTCTAGTTTACTTGGATTGAGCACAAATCTCACACTTAGATTTATGATCAATCTTGAATTTAGAAAAATAAAATTAAAATTAAATATCTTTTGAATGGATTTGAAATTCACATGTCCTAGGCTACCATATCAAATATCACAACATTCAAAATTTAATTAGATTGATTGAGAAGAATTTGAAGAAAAAAATTTGTTAACTGAAAAAGAAATTACATTGAGTTTGAATAATCTTTCAGATACAGATCCTTTCCTGATAAATATATCACCTTTAGAAATTATAATCTTATTAAACTCTAATATAATTTTATATTCTAATTGTACTTATAAGGATCCACTGATAAGATTTCTTCTGATGTCAGGAATATACTGCACGTCTTGAAGAGTAATGCTTTTTCCTGATGTAAACCTTAGGTTGATATTTTTTTTGTCCAAAATATTGATAGCTGTTCTTATTTTCATGATCATACTTCCTCCATTGGAGTCCTGATAAAAAAAAAAAAATACTCTATTAGTGCAAATATGGATATTGGCACTAGAGTCTAACCACCAATCAATGATTTTATAGGTAAAGTTAACTAAAGAGATGAAGGATACTAACCTAAAGGTGGATTGTTCACTTTCTACCATATTAACTATAGATTTGGATTGAGGTTAATTCTTCTTTTGGGTCACAATATTTTTCTTCATCCGATAGAAGCATTGATATGCAAGGTGGTTATCTCAGCTATAAATAAAACAGAACCTCCCATCAACAAGTTTCTTGATTCCTATGGTTTGAGAATTAGATTTAGGTTGGTTCTGGAATCTACATCTTTTTCTTTTACCCTTGGTTTTGAAGTTTTTAGGTTTAAAGGTCTGGTTCCAGCCACAATAGTTCCGACACTTAGATTTTTACTCTAGGTTTTAAGATTCGGTCAGGTTTACCTTGGTTTTGAATTGATTTTCGTTCAATTTTTTCATTTGGTATTGGTCTTTTATTGTAATAGCTTAAATTATTAATCTAAGATTAAGGTTGTCTTGGATTCTTCTAAGATCACATCCAAAATTTATCCATGATGATAGTGTTGGAATTTTGTGTCAGGGAATGCATATGTGTTTCAAAAATTTTTTTCTAAACAATATAGTGCAATAGAAGATTAAAATATCTTTTAATCTAAATTATGCATGCATAAAATATACAATACAAGGATCTACTTCATATGCTGAAATTGAACACATACTGAATTTTATGTTGAAATTAAATATGTGATCGAATCACATATCTGTTTCATAATTTTTTCTTCAAATCTGAATCTAAAAAAGAGTAGGTTCTTCTTTAGCCATACAAGTGTCCGACCTCTATGGGTCTCTATTTAGAATCAGTCTGAAAGTCCTCTTTGGTGTTGATCTTTTTTCTCTAAGAACAATCACCCTGCGAATCTGAACGAAGTCTGGATCTCGATCAATTCTTTGATTCTTTTCTTGATCTTTTTTTTTTATTTTTTTTCTTGATTATGAAGCAATCAAGATCTAAAAATCAGCCACTAAGTGGGATGCCCAAGCTCCTCTTGAACGTGGAGATGGAGGATGCCCAACCCTTTTAAGTGTTGAAACTAGAAGGGAAAAGAGAGGGAGGCATGGGGGGATCTTAGGAGGCATGGGAGCTGTTGGAAATCTAATGTTAAGGGCCTTAGAGAAGGCTTCTTTTAAATAGATAAAAAGTTTGAATCCAATTCAAAATCAAATAGCCCCTTAATACAAGTTCTATTTGCATTAGGAATCTTTGTAGCCTTAGATATTTGACTCCCTTTAGGAGATCCATTAGGAGCCAACTGTTGGAGCCCTTTCACCCATTTTTCACATGGTACATGGAGACTAAGAGATGCCCCATGCTAGTCCTACACGTCCTCTTTTAAGTGGGTATGTCCAACTTGATCAAATCAAGTAACGCCCTAATGTAAACAATCAAGAAAATTGATTAAAGATTTGAACCCTTAATGTATATGATCCAAAACCCTAGGCACCCAACAATTAGAGCTCAATGAATCTAATTCATTAAGATTATTAGTAGATAATTAACTTAAATTAATCTTATCAAAATAAGTAATTTAAGTGTAAAAAAAAATTGAGTTCAACCATATGCTAGCAAGGTTACCTTGAACCCCATAGGATTTTTTTAAATCCAATTGAGACTTCACAAGATCAATTGCTTATTTTAGGTCTAATTCTTTTATTGTGTGACTCTATATGTTCAATTCTATCTGGTAGTGAGATATATCATAATTTCTATCATAGTATCATTGAAACTCTTTTCAATGAGTCAAACGATTTCACTCTAACTCATCAAAGATTGTCGATTCTGAACAATCCTAATGAGCTCTCACAATCTACCAATGATATCTAGCAGTATGTAATAGCAATCCAGTAGAATCGAAAAAGAATCTCAAGGAGAGTTCACATATAATTCAGTCCCTCTATCATGAGTCCCGACTAGATGATAGATCATGGATAAATCGTCAAACCTCATCATCAGTCATATGATAGATTCGATTAGCTCAAGTCCAATTGTGATCCTCATGAAAATTTTTTTTCGTCAATCATACTGTTGTGACCATAGACTCTTAGACTTAGTCTCTCAAATCTTATAGAACTACTCTTCTCTATTAAGATTGATAGATTCCATCTAGATGCGCATCCTACTCTTATAGTAGATTAACTATCGCCAACATCTACTACAAGATCTTCATGAGGTCATATTTATATATCAGTCAAACTCTAGCAGCCTCACTATAGCAGTCATACCATCGCAGATTAAAGGATCATTTACAAAACTACAGCATCGAGATAATCACTGACAATTGAGTAGAAATCCAAATTATCTTTCGCATAGTCACACTCAGTACTAGTTGTTCTCTAACAACTATCCGCACTCATTGCTCAGTATCTCTAAACAATAGATAAGAAACTCCTCTATCCAGAAGAAAGCAATTTATGTATTGATCTATCCAAATCAATCACCATCCTCATGATGATACTATGACCGAAAGTATTTAGGAATTAATTATATATACCTCTAATTCTCAATACCTTGAGAATATGTATCGAAGTATTAATTTCATGGATGATTTAAGGACACATCACTCTTAAATAAAAATTAAACTTATCCTTTTATTGATCAAATCAATATATTAAATATAAAATTATATCCTAGACTTATCATAATGTGTCAGTCACATTGGCTTCTAGGATATATATCTAACAGATAGGAGCTTGTCAATTAGACAAGAGACTTGATAGTTCTCATCTAGTGTCGAGCCCCCTCCATGAATCTCTTGGATCAAATTTTGAAATGATGGATTTGGTCATTAATACGGACATTATCTACCATGTTAAAGTTAGTAAAGTCACTAATAGTAAATCTCATGGCCCCCTTATTGTCTCTACTATATGCATCTTCTAGGGCAATCCATAATTTCTTCATAGTTTTATATTTTTTCTAGATTTCATATAAGACATCTGATAGATAATTTAGAATCCTAAACCTACAATGAAACTCAATTTCTTCAGGTGATTTATCGATTTTAGAGGTATCTGAGGAATCAGATGATCTGGTAGAAAATCTTGACCTAGATGAGAAAGAGGATGCATCATATGGAGGCCTTTTTTCTTATGGTAGTTATGAGACCTAATGTGATTAATCAGGCCTCAAGTTGTTCTTGCCACCTCAAGAACTCATGGCCATTAAATTTTTCGAGTTTAAGGGTCAAACCTTCCTTGATAGCCATTGATATACAATTAAAATTACAAGCAATTTAATTTGGGAGGGTCTGAATAAAGCTGTAAACAGAGTTTATAGAATATTAGAACTCTTCAGAGTTTATAGAAAACCCATAAGTAGATGCTAATAATCGGCATGTAGAACAACTTGCCAGCCTGATTTATTCTTGAGCCCAATGCTGCCCAAAAGAATAATAAGAAGAAAGAAGTCATTCCAGGAAATTCCCAAAATCTAAAAACCAGTTTCATAAATGCAACAAACAAAGCAAAGATCTTATCCTAGTTCTAGTTAACTTGTTGAGAAATTCATAATACTAATAATAATAATAATATGGCATGATGCATGTTATAAACCATGAAGCACTGATCTCTCATCCATTTGACATGGCACTAGCGTGTGAATGCAACCTAATGCCTCATTTTAGTAGATGCTTCAAACACCTTGGGCTCACAAAGATAAGTAGATGCTAAGGTTTGACTTGGAAGAAAGTTCATTCAAGTTGTAATAAGGTAAAAACACAAACGTAAACACTAATAGAGCTTGAACAGCCCTTTTATGTAGCAAACCATGTCCAAGCAGCCTAAAGTTCATTTTGTTTGCAGCACATATAAGAATTTTTAATATGAGATAATATCACATTGGTCGATATCTTCTATATATCAATTTATATTAACTAAGATAATAAGAACAAAAACTTCATCCATATTATATTAATACTAGCTTATAACCCCATGCGATGCATGGAATGTAATTTTTTTAAAATAATATTTAATTTTATTTATCTATTTTATTATATCTCTTCTAAAAATATCTATGATTTATGCATGTTATCTATTTAAAATATCTATACTTTTAAATATAATATATTTATCTATTTTAGTATGCATAATTATTTTATTATATCTATTTTTCTTAATCCCAATGCAGAAGTAAGGAAAATTTCCAAACCCCATAAAATACCATGCTTCTACCAAGATTAATTACTCAAAACATGAAGGGAACAACTCACACCACCACAAATCACACAATCTCAAGAAAAAATCCCAATTGAAATTTAAGAAGCCCTCTGATCTCCCTTAGGTACTCTCTTTCCCCTATGGATTTCCCAAAAAGAAAGAAGCGAAACGAAAAAAGAATTATCAATCTATCCAAGCCTTAACCTATAAATTTGAGGCTGCATTTGTAATCCTGTTCCATTAATTTTTTCATGCCAAAAATAAAGTCTTCAAAGCAAGGAAGCATCAGATCCACAATTGATACTTCCCTCTAAGTTTTCACTGCTCTTTTTATTCTCCTTTCTCACCTTTCAGCTTTGAATAGGAGGCTCCTCTTAATTTAGCAGGTTATGGGCTTAGCTATATATCTTCCACCTATTTCAAACAACTTCGACTCACCCATCCTCCATTAATTCTACTCCTACTATTCTTCTAATGTACCAATATCTGAGCTATCCTCAAAGATTTCTGCTTTGAATAGGAGGCCTCTCTTAATTTGGTAGGCTGTGGGCTCAGCAACATATCTTCCACCTATTTAAATAACTTCAACTCACTATCCTCTATTAATCCTGCTCCTACTATTCTATTGTGCCCACCTAGCATTGCATAGAACTAAATCGAACATAATGCATTTCTTTTTGGGGCAACAACGGCAATAGTTATCATGTGAAGCTTTTCTTTCCACAACACAGTATTATATGATTGCAAAACCTTCAAAGGTGCATTCTCACTTCATCCAACCTGCCTAAATCCTAAATGAGTAAATCAGTCCATCCGTTCATTCTTCTGAGCATGCAAGTTTGTATGAATTATATTTCCAATACTTATTTCATTCAATATATATCAATTTTTTTTTAAAAAAAAATTGGAATATGCTTAAAGATCCATGAACTGATGAAGCACCATACGGTGAGATAACCTCCTCAAAAGCTTTTAAAAACTTTTGGAATTTTCCTTCTCAATTCTAACCTGATCTCCTCTAAACTTCTTATTGATATCTAAGCCACCTCCTCTCCCCTATTGACCCTTTATTGCAAAACATTCCTTGATCCTCTCCCACCTCCATTTCTTTAATCCATATTAGCGATCAAAAATCTCCAACCCTACAAAATATCATGCTTCTTCCAGGATTAAGCTCTCAAAACCTCAAGGAGACAACTTACACCGCCACAACTTACACAGAATCCCATATACTAGAGAAAAAACCCAATCAAAACATAAGAAACCCTTCTAATCTCTCTTAAGTGCTCTCCTTTCCCACAGATCTTTGAAAAAGATAATGAAATGAAAGAAAAAGAAGCGAATAGGGAAGCGTAGACGATGGCTGGGGTTTTCTCCTATTTTTTCTTTATTTTTTTCCATCCTCAAGAGTCCCAATCAGGTGGCAAGCTTTGGAGTAGCCAAATAGTGAAGCTTAGATGATGGCTGAGGTGTTCTGCTATATTTTTCCCTCATTGGGACCGAATGATAAAGGATGATCGCACACTCTCCATCGGGCTACCTTATGGCTCCCCGATCAGGAGGCGGTTGAATGTGGGGCCCCTAGGAAGCATCGAAAAGTTGCCCGCAAAGCCACCAAAAGATGCGCCCCTGAGGTCCAAAGGCTCAATCTTGAGAACCTCATAAGAGACGGTGGGGCCATTGTACGCAACAGCGATCGAGTAGTCAAGTTGCTCCTGGTCGGGCAGTGGAGCTCCGGGAGGGAACATCTTCCACAGTGCCTCCTCCCACGAGCTCTGCTCCTTCCTCTCCGCCGCCGCCACAGCCATTGCCGTGCTCCCCATGAGAAGAAGGCCTAGAGACCCTCCCTTTCTCTCTCTCCATGGAGTCCGTATTTTTCATGCAATATGGCAGACAAAGGCTCTATGTTGATGCCACATGTCTGCCCAATTCTATCATCATCACTACTGCGGGTATGCCAAGGTCCTCTACTCATGGTCCCTCTTCCCTCCCTGGTCCTCTCATTTCCGTCGCCTCACCTCCTCCTTCGCCTTCTCCATAGCTTGCCTCATCTTTGGCATCGCTTGGTTCCTCTTCGGATCCATATCTATCTTCCAGCCACTAATCGGTCGGTGCAAGTACACCGATTTTGAGCCCCATCTCTCTCTCTGTCTTGTGAGATCAGATCCTATCTTATGGGAAGAATGGAAGGTGAAGCAAAATAAAAAAACAATGCTCTCTTTGAAGACATGGTGATTGAAGGCATGCATTTTTAAATATACGTGGTGGACGGAGACACTGCAACGCAGATGCCTCCATTTTAATATATATATATATATATATATATATATATATATATATATATATATATTATAAATGATCGTTGAAGCTCATATGGATGAGCTCTTAAAAATTGGAATGAGAAATATTATTTTCCTTTGTAATTTGGATTAAAATTCTATAAAAGGGCTTGGAATGAAATGAGAAGGATTATTACCATGTGAAAAGATTTCTTCTCTCTCTCTTGTTCTCTCATTATGTCTCTCTCCTTTCATTATATATTTTATTGTTATATAATACGTTATCAGCATGAAAAGCTTTCCAATCTAGTGGTGCAAGGCGTCTCCAAGTTGAAGGAGATCTCGCAAAATCTTTAATTTTCCTTCGGCATCATATTGATGAAGGTTTAAAGATTGAATATCTTATTGTGAAAGATCCACTAGTATTGTGGAATAACTTGAAGGAAAGATACGACCACCAAAAGATAGTCATTCTTCTAAAGGCATGGTATGATTGGATGCACCTGAGGTTGCAAGATTTTAAAACTATGTCTGAATATAATTCTGCTCTATTTTGAATCAGCTCATTGTTAAAACTGTGTGGGGAGAATGTAACAAATGAGGATATATTGAAAAAAATATTTTCTATCTTTCATGCCTTAAATCTGCTCCTGCAGCATTAGTATCGAGAATGCAGATTTAAAAAATATTCTGAATTGATTTCATGCCTTCTGATAGCAGAGTAGAATAATGAATTATTATTAAAGAATCATGAGTCTCATCCGATCGGCTCTACATCATTTCCTAAAGTGAATGCTATGTCATCCCAAAATAATGAGCATGGGCATGGACGAGGTCATGGGCATGGCCGTGGTCGTGGTCATGGCTGTGGTCGTGGTTGTAGTGGTTTCAAAAATACTGGGGCAAGCTACTCGAGGTGGTAGAATCAAAAAATAGGTACAAACTCTGATAAAAAAAAAAGATACAGTTGAGAGAAAATATTTGCTATAGATGTGAAATGAAGGGTCACTCATATCTATCGTATGCCAAAGTATCTGGTAGATCTATATCAAGCTTCCATAAAAGAGAAGGAAAAGAAGCTTGAGACAAACTTTACAGATTTGTTTAATAATGATGATGGCAATCCAAAAGTACCTCCTTTTGATGTCTTTGATTTTTTTGCACATTTTGAATGAAAAATTGATCACATGACCATTGATGGAGAAATAGTTAAAGAATAACTTTCATTGTATTTTTTTATTTCAATAAAATTATTTTGTTTATGTATTTATATTTTAAAATTAATAAATAAACTATTTTATAAAATTAATATGTTATTTATTTTTTAGATTAAATTTGAAAATAAATGTGGAAGAATTGTGCATAGCTGATAGTGCTACAACTCACTCTATACTTCGGGACCAAAAATACTTTTCATAATTAACCTTTACAAATGAAAATGTAAGTATAATTTCTGATACTTTTAATATAATTGAAGGCTCCAGAAGAGCAAATATAATACTGTCAGGTGGTACAAAGTTAGAAATTAAGGAAGCTCTTTACTCAGTACAATCTAGAAAAAAATAATTGAGCTTTAAGGACATCCACTAGAATGGATATCATATTGAGACAAAAAGTAAACATGGTAAAGAATTTTTATGCATCATTTCTTATGATACAAACAGAAAACTTGAGTTAGAAAAATTTTCTATTCTTTCATCTGGATTATATTACACGACTATTCGTACAATTGAAACAAATATATTATTGAACCAGAAGTTCACTAAGAAAGAAATGTTTATTCTCTGGTACGAACGACTTAGTCATCCTGGATCAACGATGATGTGTAAAATTATTGAAAACTCAAATGAACATCCATTGAAGAACCAGAAGATTCTTCTAATTAGTGATTACCTTTGTTCTGCATGTTCACTTGGAAAATTGATACATAAATCTTCCTTCACAAAACTAGTAATTGAATCACCTACATTTCTGGAAAGGATTCCATAAGACATATGTGGTCCAAGTCATCCCCTTTGTGAACCATTTAGATATTTTATGGTCCTAATTGATACTTCCATAAGATGGTCCCATATTTCATTGTTATCTACTTGAAACAATGCATTTGCTAAATTACTTGCTTTGATAATATGGTTACGAGCATAATTTCTTGATTTTTCTATAAAATCTATCTGATTAGATAATGCAGCTGAGTTTACTTCAAAAGTCTTTGATGACTTTTGCATGTCGGTTGAAATCAATATGGAGCATCCTGTTGCTCATGTGCATACTCAAAATGGTCTAGCAAAATTATTTATTAAAAGATTGTAGTTTATTGCTTGATCAATATTGATGAAAACTAAGTAGCCTGTACCTATTTGGAGACATGCTATTTTATATGCTGCATCACTGATTTGAATTAGACCAACTGCTTACCACAAATATTCTCTACTATAACTTATAGTTGGTCAACAACCAAATATTTCACATTTACGGATTTTTGGTTGTACTGTGTATGTTCCAATTACTCTACCCTAAAGATCTAAGATGGGACCTCAATATAAACTTGGAGTTTATGTTGGTTTTGATAGTCTATCTATCATTAGATATCTTGAACCTCTGATGGATGATGAATTCACTGCTCGATTTATAGATTGTCATTTTAATGAAACAGTGTTCCTATCATTAGGGAGGATAAAAAGGTATCAGAAGCACAACGAAAGTTATCATGGAATGTACCAAACTTATCATTTCTTGATTCAAGAACAAATTAGTGTGAACTAGAAATTCAAAGGATTCTTCATTTACAAAGTATAGCAAATAATTTACCTGATGTATTTACAATGCAAGAAGGATTTGCAAATCTCATATTCGAGTTGAAAATACTTTAGCTCGAATGGAAGTGCTGCAAAACAACTTGCGACATGCTTAAAGCATGGAAGACCACTTGGTGCAAAAGATAAAATTTCAAGAAGAAGAAATACAAATAAAGTGGTATATGAAAAAAATAAAACTTTCGAAGCAAGACAAACTATTGATAATGTAGCTTCTATGGATAACCAAATTTTTAGAAATGAAAAAATTTCAATTGAGACTCCCGAAACAGTCCAAGTGCAAAAAAATAATGAGATTTCAATTAGCTATACATCAAAAGATGAAATATGGGATTGAAAGTAAATTGTTATTGATAATGTATTTGCTTATGCAATAGCAGCTAATATTGCTTGTGATGATCACGAGCCAGAAAGCATTAATGGATGCCAACAATGGGATGATTGGATAAAATGAAAAAAAGCAATTCAAGTAGAATTAAATTCGCTCGACAAATGTAACATATTTGGACCTGTATTTTCAACTCCAAAGAACGTTAAGCCAGTTGGCTATAAATGGGTGTTCACAAGAAAGCAAAATGAATTAAACAAAAGCATGAGATATAAAGTACAATTAGTTGCACAAGGCTTCTCACAAAAATCTAGAATTGAATTTGATGAGATATATGCTCCTATGATGGATGTCATAACTTTTAGGTTTTTGATAAGTTTAGCAACAAAAGAAAAGCTTGATATGCACCTTATAGATGTAGTCACAGCTTACTTGTATGGATTATTAGATTGTGATGTGTACATGAAAATCCTTGAAGGATTTAAAATATCTGAAGTAAAATATTTAAATTCTCGCAATATGTACTCAGTCAAATTACAACAATCCTTGTACGGATTGAAACAATCTGGTAGAATGTAATACAGTAGACTCAGTGAATATTTATTAAAAATGGGATACTCTAATGATTCAATATGCCCATATTTTTTTATTAAGAAATTTAATTTTGAGTTTGTTATCATTGCTATGTATGTAGATGATTTGAATATCATCGAAACTCCTGAAGAAGTTTAAAAGATTGTAACTTATTTGAAAGAAGAATTTGAAATGAAAGACTTGGGTAAGACAAAATATTGTCTTGGCCTTCAAATAGAATATGTATCAAATAGAATTTTCATACATCAATCAACATATACTGAAAAGGTTCCAAAGTGCTTTTACATGGATAAAGCACACCCATTTAGTTCTCCTATGGTTGTGAGATCATTTGATTTGAAGAATAATCCTTTTCGACCCAAAGAATAGGAAGAAGAATTTTTGGGTCCTGAAAGTACCATATCTAAGTACAATTGAGACACTTATGTATCTTGCTAATTATACCTAGCATGATATTGTCTCTGCAGTAAATTTATTAGCAAGATTTAGTTCTGCCCCTACTCGAAGACATTGGAATGGCATTAAACATATCATGCGCTATTTATAGGGTACTGTTGACATGGGTTTACTTTACCTATAAAATTTTGAGCAACAATTATTAGGATATGCTGATGCTAGTTATTTATCAAATCCTCATAATAGTAAGTCACAGACTAGATATGTTTTTACTCATGGTGACTGTGCCATATCATGAAAATCTATAAAACAAATAATGGTTGTAACTTCATCTAACTATTCAGAAATTCTTGCGCTCCATGAGACAAGTCGTGAATGTGTTTGATTGAGAACCATGATTCAACACATTTGAAAATCATATAGATTATCTTCTATAAAAAATACCCTATCGATAATATATGAAGATAATGCTGCATGTATTGCATAAGTTAAAGAAGGATTTATTAAAGGAGATAGAACTAAACATATTTTACCAAAGTTCTTTTATACTCATGAGCTTTAGAAAAAGGGTGAGATTAATGTGCAACAAATTCGCTCTTGTGAAAATTTAGCTAACTTATTCACTAAGGCACTCCCAACTACGACATTTAAAAAATTAATTTATAAAATTGAGATGCAATGGCTTAAAGACCTAAGTTGATTATGGAGTTGATTTTCAGGGGGAGTACTGTATTCTTTTTCCTTCATCTTGGTTTTATCCTATTAGATTTTTCAGGTAAAATTTTAACGAGGCAGTATGTCCTAAATAATTTATGAGAATATTGTACTCTTTTTCTTTGGCTAAGTTTTTTTTTCTACAAAATTTTTCTCAGCAAGATTTTTATAAGACATGTTCTTCATGAATGAGTCATCCAAGGAGGAGTGTTATAAATGGTCGTTGAAGCTCATATGGATGACCCCTTAAAAATTGAAATATATTATAAATGGTCGTTGAAGCTCATATGAATGAGTCCTTAGAAATTAAAATGAGAAATATTATTTCCTTCAAATGAGAAATATTATTTTCTTTGTAAATGAATAAAAAATATTTTTTTTTTGTAAATGAATGAGAAATATTATTTTCCTTTATAATTTGGAGTAAAAATCTATAAAAGGGCTTGGAATGAAATGAGAAGAATTATTATCGTGTGAAAATATTTCTTCTCTCTCTCTCTCTCTCTCTCTTGTTTTCTCATTGTGGTTTTCTCCTTTCATTATATATTTTATTGTTCTACAACAATATATATATATATATATATTAGATGTGCTAATACAGGTACAATCTAACATTTCCATGGAGACATACACCTTGGGCCCTAGGGAGAAGCAGAAGGGCCGTTGAAGAACACATTTTCAGCAAAACAAATATCCATAAGGGCCATCAAGGTGATCACCATGGTTGCCAACGAAGTTTGCTAAAACAGGTATCAAAAAAACATGATTTTCAGTGAAACAGGTTAAGAACAACAGGGGGAGACCCCTCTTTCATAAAACTCAATTTGTTTAGATTTTTATATCTTGTCATTTTGGCAAGACAGGTTTTACTGAAAAGAACCAATCAGGATGGGTTGTAAGGACAAGAACCAAAATAACCTTTTTCGTTTTTGTAAAACACATTCATTTTGGGTCTTTTCATTTAACAATTTTAATAAAGCTTGTCAACTAAACAACCCGAGACAGTCAACAGCAATAGCACCGGCCTCCTTACCTTATCGTAATTAGTCTTTCCCTTATCAATTCCTAATAAGTTTTTAATCAACTTTCATAGTTTGAAAATCAAGAGGCAGGCAACTCTTTCGAGATGCAATGTTTTGGCTTGCTATCATCCATTGCCTAGTAGATGCTAGGAAAGGAAACGAACGCATGGTGATGAAGTCATGAATGGAAATAGAACTTTGGCATATGATTTTGTCTAGCATATCAAAGATTCTGACATATAATTCTCATAAATATCTCATCAAATAACCTTGCACATGATTCTTGGACAGGTCATATATGGCAGACGAAAATTTTGGCACATAAATCTTGTATATGCATTTTTATAGCTTTTGGATAAACCTCGTACAGATCATATGAAGATTTTAGTACACATGCTTTCTTCACATGCTTGAACAAATTATACATAGCAGTAATTCCTAGGTTGATGATTAATGATTGATTCACTTACCATAACTTTGTATTTTAGAGATTATCTTTGCACCCCTACAATATAGTATAAAATATAGTATAACGCCACATTACACTTAAACCCCTAATGTCTTATTTTCTTCATGGTATCAAGCCATCCTTCTCCATAGCCTTCTTTGCTCTCTCTCAACTCAGTAGCCCCCTCCATATCCTAGGATTCACTGCTTCAGTGCTTTGTATGACATATCCAAGAATCATGCATGATGTATGACCTATCCATGAATCACGTGCAGGATCATCTGATAAGATATGGAGATACATGCACAAGAATCATGTGCCAAAATCTTCATCTGCCAAGAATCATATGGGAGATTATCTAAAGAGCTGAGGAGATATGAATGAGAATCATGTGCCAAAATCTTGTTCTGCTACGTATGACAAGAACTGTGTATCAGAATCTTCATTTCTGTTCATAACAATATCACACGGCCCCCCGGCAAATGCACTACCAAGTAAGTAGTTAAGGTTTTACAAAAATTCAGATTAATTACACATCACATATATTTCCTTGTTTCAGTCATTTCATCTTTTGTTTATAATATTTACTGGTTGAAATGTATTTCTCTTTTCAACTATCGAGATTTGTAATATTTTATCTTTCAACCAGTTTGTGATCTTAAATTTTCACAAATCAGAAGATTCCTATACCCAAGAAAATAGAGAATGTGGTGTCACTGGAATGGTAATGAAAATTAACCTTTATTGGAGAAAATGATATAAATAATTTAAGAAAACCTGCAAAAATGAAAAAAACCTAAAGGAAACATTTCTAGAGATCACTCCAAATTTGAAAGATTTAAACACAGAAGAATCATAGACGAACAAGTGTTGGAAATGAATGAACTACAAAACAAGGGACGTTCTCTTTGAAAACTGAAGAAACATAGAGAGGCTCAGATTCGCCTTTGATCCATCATTCATCTTTTGTAATGACCAAAAACCTCACCCAAAATGATCTAGCCAGAAGGTTATGAATTAATGTCCTTGCCCTGCTATGATCTAGCCAGAAGGTTATGAATTAATGTCCTTGCCCTGCTATGACCTCCTAGACACAATCGATGTGGAACTAAACAAACACCTGCATGGATCCTCACATCCTTTGCTGCAATCCTCTCAACAAGTGACTGCAGCAGTTGTCCATGAAGAAATAGACCATCCCAACTGCGACGCGCTGTCACAAAAGGAAAACAGAGAGAGAAGTCAAAAAGAGAATTCCTCATCGCCTCAAAAGAAAAGACACAGCAAGATAAAGAGAAGAATGCATCCAAAACAGAGAGGTCTTAAATAACAGCCATGTCATATTGTGGAAGAGGGCAGCTCTTGGTAGCACCAGAGCACCAACCGAGCAACTCTTCCTGGTTCCCTTCATCGAGCCTCTTAGCTAAGCAAAATATTGGGCTGAAAACAGGCTGTCCAATGAATCAAGCAGCTTGAGCATGTATCTAGCTTCAACTTGAGACAAGCATGAATCAAGTAAAAGACTTGTATGCCCAAAAAAGAGGATTTGTTGCCATCTGGATGATAGTGACAATTCTGAAAAAAACAAAGACGACAAATATCATTGTGACAAAACCCTACAAAAACATTATAAATTCCTTGAGCAAAAAAACTTCAACAGAACACTTCTGATTTGCATGATTTCAAATCACAAATATCACAAGTATTATCTTAAAAATAAAGAACAGAATAATAAACAAGGTACCTATCTCAGAACATAAAAAGGACAGAGACAAGTGGGGAGAGGCTCAGATTCATTTTCATACCATCACCCACTTCTGCATTCTTCATCCACAAATGGCTGTAGAGGCTGTCTGTGGAGTGGCAGACCATACAAGCTACCTCACAATAGTCAGAAAAGAAAAATAATGGAGGAATCTACAAGAGCTTCATCATCATTGCCTCCAGAGAAAAGATAGAGCAAGTCAGATATAGAGAGAGGTATGGGATTTAAGCGCCGAGTTCAGACATGTGGAAGGCACTCTGTAGAATTTTTGTTCATCTTATAACAAAGAAAGGGGCAACTCGGGGAGAGATTATTGCATGCACCAGATTGAAGTGAATCGGAGCAAATCCCAGAGCATATGCACAGTGGATAGCGTGCAATCAGAAATTGATGAAATACAAAGGGTAACATGGCATGTTATGCACCATGGGATTTTGCGCGGTCCAATTGCACTTTGTGCATGAAATATGGAGGCTCGCCAACTTGGGGGAGCACCAAGTCACCAACCCTTATTCATTTCTCCCTGGAGCTTTCATACCTCAACAAATGACATAAAGGCTACAAATGGATCAGGTTGAGTCAGGATCCAACTTTGACGTCAAGAAAACAAATAGAAACCAATAAACTACAAATCAATTCAGATAAACATTTTGAACATTGAAACATAAAAAAAAAAAGAAAAGAAAATTCTGAAAAAGCAGTGGATACGTGAACAAGGGCTTAGTTCTAAAAGAAGAAAGATAGGAAGGAGCAGAGGCTCAGATTAACTTTTGGCCTGTCAGATATTGCAGTCACATCACTTTTCTCAATGCATGGCTTGCCGCTGGTTGCCTGCAAAGCAGCAGACCGTCCAAGCTGCCTGCCACCATTGTAAACGAGCATTGCTGCATGGGAAAAGCAATGGCCAATATGGTGAACATCCACTCAAGTGGAGCCAAGTCGAGCTCTCTCCCTTTCCCTCTTTCTCTCTCTCTCTCTATACATACATACATACATACATACATATATGCTCTACCATCACATAGCTGGTAGGTTCATCATCACTGCCTCTGGATTCTCCACTTTTAACCCTATAAAATATATACATAATAGAAGAATGAAAGGATTTGAACTCCAAGTCTTTAGATGGCCAACCCAAAACCTCAACAAATAAGCTACAGTTAACAATTGTTTTTAAATTGATTGACAATATATTTATACCCTTTAAACTCTTATTTATAAACACCGAACACAAAACCCTAGCCATTGTCTAAGCTTCCCTATTCAGCCACTCCAAGCCTCCCACCCAATTGTGACTCAGACGAAAAATCAGGGGAAAACATAGGAAAAATCAACAAAAACAAAGGAAATATGGAAAAATTAAAAGGTTAGACCTTTTCCCACATAGATTGATCTTTTTTCCCCTTTCATTTCATTCTCTTTTTCAGACATCTGTGGAAAAGGAGAGCACCTGAGCAAGATCAGAGGGGTTTCTTTGGTTCCAATTGGGTTTTTTCTCAAACATATGGGATTTTGTGCGAGTTGTGACGGTGTGAGTTGGTCCCCTGAGGTTTTGAGAGTTAAATCTTGGTAGAATCATGATATTTTGTGGGGCTTGGGGGATTTTTGATCCAAAGGATTCTTCTTTGGCTCCAAAATTTTCAATTTAAGGAGTTCTGATCTCAAGATAATATGAATATGATACCAAGCCCATGATGTGAGACTTGCACTAGGCTCAGTTCCATCTTTCTGAATTGTCATGTGGATGCATGAACAAGGCCTTTCTCATGCTATTCAACTCCAAGGTCCAAATGCGTCTCATCATAGCTTGCACCGGCCACCACAGAATGACAGAGACAGAGACTCAAGGCTCATGGTTTAACATGTCCTTTTCCTTACTTTCTGAACATTAGCTTTGTAAGTTAGGAGGTGGTCTAATTGTTTTGAAAGGTTGGATAGGAATTATGCTCTGAATCAGAGAAGCCAATGTTTGATTGAGGTGGCTGGTGTAATTTTAACTTGTAATTAGTTAAAAAAAAAAACAATTTCTTCACTTCTTTTTGATGTATATATCACTCATTACAAATGGGAATCAAAGAAAACAAAATAGTTCTCTAAATTCTGTGTTTCTAACGGTTAGCAGTAGCTATGGACATCAAAATCTGTAGGTGTGGCTTTAATAAATTGTCATCACAAAATCAGCATGGCATGTTAGTAATTATTTTATTTATTTATTTATTTATTTCATTCTATGTTTTAGGTTAGAATCTTGTGGAACTGGAAAACAATTTGCTATGAAATGATTTCCAAAATAACAGTCTTTCAACCATCTTCGATCCTAATTTTCAGAGAAAAGACTTGAATACTGAAAAAAGGGAATTTCTGATCATTTTGGGTGGCAGTGAAATTGAACCTTTTTTCAAAACAGAAAAGAAAAGCTAAATATCAAAGTAAAAACCCTGTAAAAAAATGTAAAAAACTCTAAAGGAAGTTACTTCATATTTGCATAACTTTATCATCGAAAAATCATAAACATAACAAAATTTCAGAAAAACAGAATAGAGATAAACACAATACTTATATTAGAAGATGAAAAGGATGGGAAAAAGCAAGTAGAGGTTCAGACTCACCTTTGATCCATCTTTCCTCCTGCACTATTTCTCAAAAGACTCATTGCAGCAGCGGTTGTCTGTTGTAGACCAACAGACCATCCAAGCTGCCAAGCAATGGTTACCACAAAGGTGAAAAAAAAAAAAAAAAACACCAGAGGGGTCTGAAGAGCTTTCATCATCATTGCCTCCACAAACACAAAGAGGGTTCGGGTTGTATCTTTTGTGCGAAAGAAGGATTCATCTTCCTCCACACGAATCCACAGTTGAATCACCTGAGAGATGACCATCACCATGGAGGGCACTCTACAGAATTTTTGCTCATATTACAACAACGAGGGGGCAACTCAGGGGAGCACCAAGTCACCAACCCTCATTTATTTCTCCCTGGAGCTTTCATGCCTCAACAAATGACATAAGGGCTGCAAATGAGTTGAGTTAGGATCCAACTTCAACGTCAAGAAAAAGAAGAAACAGAAACCAATAAGCTACAAATCATTTCAGATAAATAATCTGAACATTGAAAAATTAAAAACAATGAAAATTCTGAAAAAGGAGTGGAAAAGCAAGCAAGGGCTTAGTTCCTAAAGGAGAAAGAAGGGGAGAAGCAGAGGCTCAGAGTCAATCTTGGTCCATCAAATATTGCAGTCACATCACTTTTATGAATGAATTGCTTGCAGTGGTTGCCTGCAAAGCAGCAGACCATCCAAGCAGACTGCCACCATTGTAAACGAGCATTGCTGCATGGGCGAAAACAATGGCCAATATGGTGACGATTCATCAAAGTGAAGTCAAGTCAAGCTTGCGCACGCGCGCGACATACATCATAGATACATACATACATACATACACAAGGGGTCTAAAGAGCTTTCATCATCACTGCCTACACACAGACAGAAGGATTAGGGTTTGATCTTTCACATGAAATAAGGATTCCCCTACCTTGGCATAAATCCACCGTCAGATCACCCACCATGAAGATCTCAAAGCAAGCAATGGATGATCCAACAACCCCTGGACATAGGGGTGAAAGTGGATTGGATAATATCCTTCCAGAGCTGTTTTCATATCCGAATCTATTTGGATATGGATATAAATTCTATTTGGATATGGATATCAATTAGGCCATCCGATTGATATCCGTATCTATATCCATCAAAGAATAACAGATATGGATATGAATAGACAACTATCAAATTTGTATCCAAATATCCAATTATATCTATAACCCTATTTAATTTTATATAACACTCATAAACTTTCCCGAAAAATATATAACCGCATTAACATGCTATTAATTTGATTTATTATCCACTTAGCAATAATATTGATTTTATAGTCATAAGTCTTAATTATCCAACTTATATCCATATTTATATCCATACTTTTCGTATCCAATTTGTACCATATCCATCTAAAAGACATATAGGTATGAATTTGTTGCATCCAACTAACATCTGTATCCATATCTATATTCATCAAATAAAACAAATATGGATGTGGATATACAGGTATCCAATATGTGTCTCATCTGGTTTCATCCCTAGATGGGTGTGAAGGCATGAGCAACGTAACATGGGGCAGCCTGGGGGCTCGGGTTGTATCTTTCGCATGAAAGAATGATTGATCTTTTTTTTTTGTGACATGAAGATAGATCTCAAAGCACTTCGAACTCTCTTTTTTGCCTGAAAGATACAACTTGAACCCCCTCGAGGGGCACCAACCGAGCCACTGATCCTATATTTATTTCAAGCTTTCATACCTCAACAAACTAGTATAGTTAGGCATTTCGTCCAATGATGAGAATGGATACTACGGTCCTGAAAGATAGATTGGTGATCCATTGAGTTTGATTGGCTGATGATTGAGATAGAGCAAAAGCAAAAGAGCTAGCAAGGACAAGAGGGAAAGCAGAAAGGGAAGGAGCATTGTGAGGGTAACCCAAGTGGAGTTTGCTAAAAGAGTGACGCCATGTGGCTTCCATAAAGTACAATTGAACAATCCTGTTACAACTGGTTGCCTCTTGATCGACAGGCCATCCAAGTTACCACTTGCATATTCAGGAATGTTCTTTCTTTGGTCCAGTATAAACATGTATTGAGCAATTTACTAGAAAATAATATCACAAACCAACATACAGACATGATAAACAGAGTAAACTAAACAAAGAAGAAAACATCTAACCTCTCGAAAAAGAGCTCTCTCACTGTACAATGGAAAAGAACCACGCCTGAAATATTAAAACAAAAACTGCATGTCACAGGGAGGGAAAGGAGAAAGGAAGAGGCCAAGAAGAAGATTTCTATTAATAGTCAGCCTTTTTCACCATTTAGAGGAAAACGCCTTTTTTAACTTAAAACATAAAATTATCATTGATATGAAATAACAAATTTTTCACAAACAATTACTGACCAATATCAACAGTTATATTTGAGAAAAGAATGGACTTTACAAATTGCAATAGAAGAAATGTGCCAATAGGTCCCTGCATTTGTCTTTTTTTCCCTAATTTGGGAGAGGTGGAGCTTCAGAATCAAGAGAAAGGCAGCTCTTTTCAAATACACAATTATAACTTAGAAGACCCAACACGTCCCATCATCGATGTCAGGTCTCATTGACCGCACATCTCGTCTCCTACGGATAGATTCTTGCTGATCTCGACCATCCCAATCTTTGATGAATTGCATATGCTACATAGACACAAGAACCATCTAAATATGGTTCATATTTGAGTTATTTTTAATATTCATGGTTAATGAAACTTCATATTTAATCAGATTTAGCTTTCTTTCCTTAGTTTTAGTATTTCTATTTTGTAAAACTATATAGATCGCATTATTGCCATATTTTTACTATTAAAATACATGGATGAATACTTTGTTGTTGAAATTTGTTGTTTTTATGTACTATAATACTATTGCTTGACATGAATTAATAAATGCTTTTTGTTCCAGATAACTTGCGATCTGAAATTTTCATGAATAATTAGGTTTCTTTTACTGTACAAAAAAAATATTTTTTTTGCTATTTGAGTGGTAGCAGAAATAAAAAATTCTTGAAAGATAAAGAAAAAAAGCAACATCATGATTAAATAAAAGTAAATCCCCAAATAAGCATTAGGTTCAGAGCCCGAATAGGAACAAAATACTAGTATCTCAAGCACTGATCTTATAATGTTATAATGAGCACACGGCCTCTTCCCAAAGAGCTTCTTAAGAATCCTGGCTATCCATTTCCAGACTACTTGTTGAACTGAATACAGAAGAAGGATGCACCAGCACCATAACAATTAAGTTTAGGGTTTGCACAATTAAGTTTAGGGTTTGCAAAATTCAGCTTAACTAGCCTATAACCCCATGTGATGCATGGGATATGTGTATATATCTAAGCTGTGTGTGGAAGAATCACATAACACGTCGGTGATCTCCTCCTGTTTCTCTTTTCATTTGTAGAGACCTCCAGCTCAAGAGGTACCTTCGTAACTATGGATGGAGGTGGAGGCTACATACCTTCTAATGAATGATGGTGTTTTTCCTTCTTCCTCTAGCTCAAGATATCTATGTTCATTCCATTATCCTTTTTCCCCGCTATTGCTCCTTTTCTAAGAATGTGTTTGAGAGAGAGAGGGGTGAGAGGATGTAAGGAGCAAGAGCATGTCGTTGGTTCCACTGAGAGAGAGTTGGCGCTTGCTGATCGTGCCATCGGGAAGAGGGAATATGCCCGAACAACTAATAATCATCAATGATTCCTTTGACCCGGTTCCCATCTCGGCTCTCCTCGCAGATATTATTTTGTTCGCCTATAAAAAGATTATAATAAATGAAGCTACTAGGTTGGTGCTTTCCCATGACCATCAGCATCCAGCCATCCATTCCCATCAAACCCGGATGACTCAACACCAATCTTCATGCATTAAACGAAAAAATTTTCCTTCAATTTGACTGCTCCAGAGTGTCTTTTATGTATAAATATCCACACTTACTCTCTTCTCCCAATTCCTACATCATGGCCGATGCTTGCTCGATCTCCTTTGTCAGACCAATGCCTCGATCTCCTCTTTGGCTTTCCCTCCTTCTGTACTTCGCCATGGCCGATGCTTGCTCGATCTCCTTTATCGGACCAATAACTCGATCCGATCACCACCTCTTCGGCTTCTCCCTCCTCTTGTACTCCACCATGGCCAATGCTTGCTCGATCTCGTTCGCTACACCAATGCCTCGATCCGATCACCTCCTCTTTGGCTTCTCCCTTTTTCTATACTCCTCCGATCACCTCAGGCAACGCCTTGGCGATCGCCTTTGCCAGCATGCCCATCCCCCACCCACGTCCACCACCAACCGCACACCACGAAGCACCTCCCATTACCGCCGCAGAAGCGCCACCTCCATCACTAGCCACGCATCACTCGACGTTGCCTCATTGAACCGCTCGTTTAAGTCTGCCCTCGCATTTGTCTCTTGGAAGAATCCCTTGCCATGCACCATGACGAATGGCATCGGCCCCACTACCGCCTTGGCCCTCAATCAGGTGGGAGGCTTGAAGTAGACGAAGCAGCCGAACAAGAAAGCTTAGACGATGGCTTTTTTTCCATGTGGCTCCCTCTTCCTTTTCCCAGAACCACACGTGTCCAATGGAGGCCCTGCCAACGCAAAGGCCTCCGTTTAATATATGTTGGGTATAAAATACCCACAGCCGGAGTTTTCAGCAGGATCAACTCCGAGAAGACTCCGCCCGGACTCCTACGGGAGCCGGGCTCCGCCCACAACTTCAACCGCAAGGGGGACTCCGCCCGGACTCCCAAGGGAGCCGGGCTCCACCCACGACTCCAACCTCAAGGAGGACTCCGCCCGGACTCCCACGGGAGCCGGGCTCCGCCCGGACTCCCACGGGAGCCGGGCTCCGCCCGGACTCCCACGGGAGCCGGGCTCCGCCCGGACTCCCACGGGAGCCGGGCTCCGCCCACGACTCCGACCTCAAGGAGGACTCCGCCCGGACTTCTACGGGAGCCGGGCACCGTCGCCAACTTCAACTGCCGGTAAGCTCCGTCCGGACTCCTACGGGAGCCGGACTTCGCACCTGACTTTAATTGCAGGGGACTCCGCCCGGACTCCTACGGGAGTCGGGCTCCGCCCACAACTTCAACTGCAAGGGGGACTCCGCCCGGACTCCCACGGGAGCCGAGCTCCGCCCACGACTCCGACCTCAAGGAGGACTCCGCCCGGACTCCCACGGGAGCCGGGCTCCGCCCACGACTTCGACCTCAAGGAGGACTCCGCCCGGACTCCTACGGGAGCCGGGCTCCGTCGCCAACTTCAACTGCCGGTAAGCTCCGTCCGGACTCCTACGGGAGCCGGACTTCGCACCTGACTTTAATTACAGGGGACTCCGCCCACAACTTCAACCGCAAGGGGGACTCTGCCCGGACTCCCACGGGAGCCGGGCTCCGCCCACGACTCCGACCTCAAGGAGGACTCCGCCCGGACTCCTGCGGGAGCCGGGCTCCGTCGCCAACTTCAACTGCCGGTAAGCTCCGTCCGGACTCCTACGGGAGCCGGACTTCGCACCTGACTTTAATCGCAGGAGGACTCCGCCCGGACTCCTACGGGAGCCGGGCTCCGCCCACGACTTCAATCACAAGGAGGGCTCCGCTCGGGCTCCTACGGGAGCCAGGCTCCGTCACCAGCTCCGACCGCTGTCGAACTTCAGCCGACGAATCCGCACTTTCTGGCGCAACACAGCAACCACCACGATCCTGCTCCACTTCTTGCGACGGATTCCACGCAGCTCCATCATCCCCTGACAGACCGCTATGACGGCCACGACTCTGCTCCACTTCCTGCAACGAATCCCGCGTGGCTCCATTATCCCCGGGCAGACCGCTATGATGCCCACGATCCTGCTCCACCTTCTGTAACGAATACTGCGCGATTCTTCCATCCGCTGGCAAGTCGCGACAACGGACGCCGCTCCACTCCCTGCAGCAGACTCCACGTGGCGCGCTGCAGTGAGGGCCACGGGTCTACTCCACTACTCCTCGCAACAAATTCCTCCTGACGGTGGGCGGCCCACTACAAGACGGTTATGAACGTCGCTATCAGTCTGTTGAGCCCACTCCACTACTCCTCGCAACAAATTCCTCCTGACGGTGGGCGGCCCACTACGAGACGGTTATGAACGTCGCTATCAGTCTGTTGAGCCCTCCGCCTATAAAAAGGGGGATCCCAGATACGTTATTCCATAAGCTCTAGGTTTTTACCTAAAAACTCTGCTAAATTTTTCGTTCGAGCACTCCATTCTTGTTGAGGCAGAGAACTGACTTGAGCGTCGAAGGGTCTTGCCGGAGCAACCCTACCTCCGGTTTAGACTTCCTTTGCAAGTCCCAGCGGCGACCGCGACTCCCTCGACTCCAGCTTCTCCGGCGCAGGCGGATTTTTGCACCAACAAGATTGACGCTAGAGGAAGGGGCCTTGTGTCTTCGCAGTACCCTTGTTCTTAAAGGAGCGCTCAACGGAGCCGCCTCCGATCGTCTCCTCCGGCACCCACTCCTTGTTTCCCCCACGGGATCCTTACTTGATGCCTCCCCGCAAGGCGTCCACGCGACGGTCTACGGCCTCCGCGGCCAGATCTCAGGCTCCGACCTCCCCTCCTGTTTCTCAACCTCCTCCGGCGGCGGCGGTCGGCGCGGAGCAGTTTGACCTGCTGGCACAGCAGGTCAGAGGCCTCACAGAAGCTGTGCAGGCTATGCAGCAGCAGCAGCCGCAGACATCAGTATGCCTAGAAAGGGTGTCCCCGGAACACCAGAATCCGGCGGCAAGGCGGGCCACCTGGGCCAGCCGCCCCATCCTTCCTGGGAAAACGAACCCGAGGGTGGAGAGCCCTCAATCGGACCACGACTCCACCCCTGGAAGATCCCTGCCCCCATTCTACCAGAGGACCCTCGAGACTCGAAGTCGGGAGGATTTCTTGGACCGGAGGCTCCAGGAGATGAACCGGCGGATCGAAGAACTCCGCCATGCTCCCCCCACTTATGGTGAGGATATTTGTACTGACCCTCTCTTCTCTCAAATGATCATGCAGGAACCGATCCCGCCAAACTTCAAGCTCCCCCAGTTCGAAAGCTACGACGGGACTTCGGACCCGGTTGATCATCTGGAGGCCTTCCGGACGATGATGCTGCTTCACGGTGCTCCCGACGCCATTCTATGCCGGGCCTTCCCATCCACCTTGAAGGGAGCGGCGAGGAACTGGTACTCAGCTTTGAAACCGGATACCATCTTTTCCTTCGATCAAATGAGCCACCAATTTGTGGCCCATTTTGTCAGCAGCCGGCGCCCCCGGAAGGGTTCGGAGTCCCTCATCAATATCAAGCAGAGGGAAGGGGAGTCCATTCGGGCCTACATCAACCGTTTCAACGTCGCGGCGCTGGAGGTCCGAAACTTGGACCAATCAGTCGCAATGGCCGCTCTGAAGGGTGGCCTTCAGAAGAATGACCTTTTATTCTCTCTGGAGAAGAAGTACCCCAGGGATTTTGCTGATTTGTTGGCTCGGGCTGAAGGATACGCCCGAGCGGAAGAAGCCTTCAAAATGAAGGATGAAGAGACAGCGAGGGAGCGGCAGGCGGGAGACTCGAGTAAGCCCGCAATCGAAAAAAGGCCAAGAGAAGCCCGGCCGCGTTCTCGATCCCCTCCTGGGCACAAGCGTGCCCATACTCCACCCCAGGTGCGCAGGCAGAGAAGTCCGGATCGCGGGGTTCCCCACCGGGGAGATTCCGCAGCTACGCCCCCCTCAACGTCTCGAAAGCCCAGGTATTGATGGAGGTCAGGGAGCAGCTCCCTAGACCGGAGAGGATGCGCACGCACCCCGGGAAGCGCAACCCCAACAAGTTCTGTCTCTACCACCGCGACCACGGCCACGACACGGAAAAATGCATCCAGCTCCGGGATGAGATCGAGGAGCTCATCCGACGAGGTCGACTCGACAGGTTCATCCGACGCAGGCCTGAGAGTAGAGGAGATCGGCCAAGGGCCCTTCCGCAACCTGAACCACCAAGAAGGGAGGAGCAACCCGGAGACCGGCCTCCCATCGGGACCATCGACTCCATCACCGGAGGGCCTCAAGGAGGAGCAGACCCCTCGCAACCGTAGAACTCGAAAAACCTATAAATGTATCACTTACGATTTCACCTTGAATCTAAATTCCTTTCTACTTGACGTGCTCTTCCCATTTGGCATGGATTTGTCACGACTGGATATAACCCCTTCAAACGCCTAAAACAAAGTTATGTTAGAAACGGGGGGAGAACCTCGTCCTAACATACCTAAAATGAAAGTCCGATTATCGCGAGATCAGATTGGGGGAGAGGCCTTACAGCGCCTTCGTCCTGACATGAGCAAAGTCAAAGGCCCGGTTCATTTAGACCGGATGGGGGGAGAGGCCTTACAGTGCCCTAATGTGCCCCCACAGCCATGTCAGGAACAGGAGGAGGACCTCGTCCTGACATGAGTAAAGTCAAAGGCCCGGTTCTTTTAGACCGGATGGGGGGAGAGGCCTTACAGCGCCCTAATGTGCCCCCACAGCCATGTCAGGAATAGGAGGACCTCGTCCTGACATGAGCAAAGTCAAAGGCCCGGTTCTTTTAGACCGGATGGAGGAAGAGGCCTTACAGCGCCCTAATATGCCCCCACAGCCATGTCAGGAACAGGAGGAGGACCTCGTCCTGACATAAGCAAAGTCAAAGGCCCAGTTCTTTTAGACCGAATGGGGGGAGAGGCCTTACAGCGCCCTAATGCGCCCCCACAGCCATGTCAGGAACAGGAGGAGGACCTCGTCCTGACATAAGCAAAGTCAAAGGCCCGGTTCTTTTAGACCGGATGGGGAGAGAGGCCTTACAGCGCCCTAACGCGCCCCCACGGCCATGTCGGGAACGGGAGGAGAACCTCGCCCTGACTTGAGCAAGGTCGAAGGCCCGGACTCCCACGGAAGCCGGGCTCCACCCACGACTTCTGCAGCAAGGAAGACTCCGCCCGCCCTGGCAATGGCCCTTACGTGCCCCCGCGGGAACGGGAGGAGAACCTCGTCCTGATGGTGACGAAATCCGACCGCCCAACAAGATCGGATGAAGGGAAAAAGCCCCTCAGCGGCACCTCCACGCTCCTATGCAACCCCGCAAAAAGTGAGGGGAGGGCCCTCACTCTGAGAAGAGGAAAATTGAAAAGGAAGGGTGACGAACTACGACGGAAACAGATGAAGGATGAACCGCACCAAAGACCTAAAGAACCTCGTCTCAACAAAGACGGGGAGTTCCTACCAAACACCCCCGGCCTCTAAGAAGACTCCCGACACAGGTCAAGAAGACAGCGACGTCCCCGAAGTAATGCGGAGTCCGAACCGCCAAGCTCGGGCTTGCGGCCATGTACGACGAGGGAGGCAAGCTAACGCATCGACGACTGGGCGTCTCCCAACGACGTCAACATCAGACAAATCGAACGACAAGAAAAGTTCGACGGACGACAATTTAATACAACGCGCGGACGAGGTAACACAAAACACCCTTTTCATTCCATTTCCGAAATACACACTACAAAGTCCGAAAGGCCAAAGAAAGAAAAGCAAAACAACAAAAAAGGAAGTATATACATGAAAAGACAGAAGGACGAAAAGAGCTCTACGGAGGCTCTGTTCCCTCCGACCTAGAGTAATCTGCTCCACCCCTCATCCAGGACTGCCTTAGATTCTCAATTTCTTCTTCTAGCTCCCCCCTTCTCTGCAGCACGTCCTGGAGCGCCCGACGAAATCGCTAGCTCTCGGCCTCCGCCTCTCGACGCCTCTTCCTCAAGACCTCGGATTTCGCCTCCGCGACGGCCCGCTGCTCGTATGCCAGTTGGATCTTCAGTTGTGGCAGCTCGGCTGTCTTTTCCCCGAGGACGACAGAAATCCCTTCAACGGTTCCTCTTAGGGACTGGAGCTCATCAAAATTCCGGACGGAAGTAAGCTGAGCCCTGTTAGCCAACAGCCTCTGGAGACGGGCGACTTCGTCGGTCGCCGCCCTGAGTCTCCCTTTATATTCCTCCACCTGCCTGCGCCAGCTGGCCCGATGTATGTCGTGGCTCACCTCGACGTCCTGAAGCTGCCGCTGAAGGTCGGAGACCTTCGACCACTCCTGGTCGCCGTCGGCCCGAGCCAAGAGCCGGGACGAACTTCCTCCCAGCTGGCCGATCTTCCCCATCGCGGCCGACAGTTCCACCTTGAGGGCGCTAATCTTGGTGGCCTGAGTCCAAATTCGGTCGCTGGCGCTCTTCTTGCATTCCGCGAGCTCCTTCGCGAAATCCGCCTTCTTACGGCTATACTCCATGATCCCCTTCACGTGGAGATTCCGAAAGTGGGTGGCTTCCGCGGTGGCTTCAGAATGACCTTCTCTCAATCTGCGAAGCTCGCCTTCCATCTTCTTTGACTTCTTTGTCAAGTGAAGGACTTCCTTCTTCAGCCGCTGGATCGTCGACTTCAGCGGGATCCCCGGGGGCAGGAGAAGTGCTTCTGCAGGACATTGCCATCGGAAGGTAAAAGCGTCAAAGCACGACTCATCGCAGGAAGAAAAGCAGAGAGAAGAAGGGGAGGGAGGAGAAGCCATCCGTGACTAAAAATTCAACTTTATTAATTGGATAATTCTTGAAGACAAAAAAAAAAAGGGGAAAAAAAATTGCGATGAAATAAAAATACAAGGTCGGAGGTCTCAGACCTCAGGGGCGGGGGTTGGAGAACTCGGCGTCCCCGGCAAGGGGGCTGCGATAGCAGTGGTGGCTGGCGAGGGACCGACCTCGTCTTCGGACTCCTCGCCTAGGAAGCTGAGGTCGAGCTCCAGAAATTTTCTGGCCACCTTCTCTTGGCAGAGCTCGAACCCCTTGATGAACGCCTCCTGACCGAATTGGACGTTCAGGTCCCTCATCTCCGCGGAGGTCTTGAATTCCTCTACCGCAAGGACTCTGGCCTCCGAGACCAGGACCGGAATCTGCTCGGCCAAGTTGGCGACCTCGGCCTCCGCCTTTCTCGCCGACTCCTCCAAGGTCTGCCTCTCCTCCTCCCGGGCTTGTTTCTCTCTTTCCAGGGCCTCTTGGAGGGCGACTACTTCGGCCGTCTTTTCTTGGAGGCGAGCAACCTCGACCCGGCAGCGCTCCTCCACCTGGACGATGTCCCTCCTCGCACGGTTTAACACCTCGATATTGGCGAGGAGCTGGTGCTCAATCTGCAAGGACGGCTAGGGGATCAGAACAAGGGCCGAATAGCCAGGTAAATGAAGATTTGCTTACCTCAAGGAAGGACCCCAAAGAGTCCCAGGCCCGCTGCTCAGGATCGGTGCGGTCGATCCTCTCGATGACGTCGGGCAGAATGCAGCCGTCGATCAACCGCCTGATCAAGTCCCTGTCATTAAAGGGATTCTCCGACCCCTCTTCGGAGCAGAGGGACTCGTCAGCAGCAGTTCGACGGCTACTCACCCTGCGGGCCACCGACTTCCTTCTCTTCCCCCTCTCAGCTACGGGCGCCTCCGTGGAGCGGACCCCCGAAACGGGGGCCCCAGTAGGCGGACTCCTCGAGGAGGTCCGGGGAGCCGTTGCCTCGGCATCCGAGGGAATGTCAATCGCTGGAGCCGCTTGGACGGGTGCGGCCAAGCTCGACTCCTCCGCCCTGGCCCTCTTCGCCGATCCGGAGGTCGCGACACCCTTTCTTTTATGGGCTCTGAGGCCCCTGGCAAGCATCCGCGCTGCTTCGACGTCCATTCCTTAAAATAAAAAAAAAAAGAAGAAAAAGAAGCAAACCAATCAATCAAGAGTCAGAAATCGAAAAAAAAAGAGAGAAAGAGAAGAAAAGAAGAAAGAGAGGAGAAAAAGAGAGAGAAAGAAGAAGAGGTAAAAAAAAGAAAGAAAAAGAAGAAAGACAGGAAAAAAGAAAATAAAGGAAAAGATGAAATACTCGTAGGATCCTGGGGGCTCAGGCCGATGTTGAACAGAAATTGCTCCCTCAGAAGATTGGAAAGGGAAGGAGCGGAATAGGCAAGAAGCTTCCGGGCAGCCTGGAGGTCATCCTCCCCCAGGCTGGGGGCCCGACGGACAGAATCCCTCAGAGAGCCCCAAGGGGGCAGGCCCAGCCTCAGGGTCGGGCAGTGGACGAAGAGGTATTTCCCCTTCCAATTGTGGATTGAAGAAGGGGCACCTTTCAGCAACCCCTTGTTGCCGAACTGGGGGGAGAAGTACCACCAGTCCTTCGCCAAAGGATGGCGCTTGAAAGTATAGAAGTGCCTAAACAGGGAGGGACGATTGGACCTCGACTACGTGGCAAAGGGAGAGAAATCCTATCAAAAACCTAAAAGAATTCGGGGCCACAGAAGCCAAGGAGATGTCTAAGAAGCGGAAGAGGGCGACAACAAAGGATGGAAGCGGAAGCCGGAGTCCGACACGAAACGCCTCCTGATACAGGCAAAAACGACCGGGTGGAAGAGTGCTAGCCCGATCAGAAGGGCTAGGCAACTCCAGGTCGTACTCCGGAGGAACTCCATACTGAATCCTTATCAGAAGGAGTTCCTCCGGAGTCAGGGAACATGGAATGGCGCCCGGTGCAAAAACCGGACGGAGCCCAGCCCCAGACGCAGGTTCGTCTACAGAGCAAGGGACCTGGGGGTTTGAGGTGGAAGAACTCCCGAAACTGCAGGGAGCGGAAGAGCCGGACGACATTTCGAGTAGCTTCGAATGAGGGCTCTAAAGATCCCAAAGAAGACGGACAGGATGAGGGGCGAGAGGTCACAGGAAACTAACTCGGAGGAATACAAAAAATAATGGCAAAAAAGAGGTCCCTAAGCGGCGGGAAGAAAGATGAAGGTGCTGGAACTAACCTAGATCGCTCTGAGGGACCAGAGGGACGAAGACAGAGACGATTTGAAGGGCGCCTATGGCTCGAGAAGATACCAACTGAAACAGGGCTCTCGAAGGGAAAGCAGACACTGTTAGAACTCTGGAACGGAATAGGGCCCCTAAAGGTGGAAGGACGGGTTTAAATAGACCCTGGGATCCGGCGCCATAATGATCGCGATCCCCCAGGCCAGCCCGCGCCCGACACGTGTCCCACTCCCCCGGCGGGCGGCTAAAAGCGGCTGACGGATTGGCAAAGCCATTATGGCGCCGTACCTGGGCGAGTGTACCGGCAGGAATTTCGAAGAGTCCCTTCGTATCGCCCCGATTCGAAAAGACTCCAGCACGCGCACATTTAATGCCAAAATATCTGGGGGCGGTCGTGCGCAGGATTCGAAGGGACAACTTCGGCTATGCCAGTCTCTCTGTACTTCATTCGAAATTCAAACTCGGAAGTAGGGGGACTGATATTGGGTATAAAATACCCGCAGCCGGAGTTCTCAGCAGGATCAACTCCGAGAGGACTCCGCCCGGACTCCTACGGGAGCCGGGCTCCGCCCACAACTTCAACCGCAAGGGGGACTCCGCCCGGACTCCCACGAGAGCCGGGCTCCGCCCACGACTCCGACCTCAAGGAGGACTCCGTCCGGACTCCTACGAGAGCCGGGCTCCGCCCACGACTCCGACCTCAAGGAGGACTCCGTCCGGACTCCTACGGGAGCCGGGCTCCGTCGCCAACTTCAACTGCCGGTAAGCCCCGTCCGGACTCCTACGGGAGCCGGACTTCGCACCTGACTTTAATTGCAGGGGACTCCGCCCGGACTCCTACGGGAGCCGGGCTCCGCCCACAACTTCAACCGCAAGGGGGACTCCGCCCGGACTCCCACGGGAGCCGGGCTCCGCCCACGACTCCGACCTCAAGGAGGACTCCGCCCGGACTCCAACGGGAGCCGGACTCCGCCCACGACTCCGACCTCAAAGAGGACTCCGTCCGGACTCCTACGGGAGCCGGGCTCCGTCACCAACTTCAACTGCCGGTAAGCCCCGTCCGGACTCCTACGGGAGCCGGACTTCGCACCTGACTTTAATTGCAGGGGACTCCGCCCGGACTCCTACGGGAGCCGGGCTCCGCCCACAACTTCAACCGCAAGGGGGACTCCGCCCGAACTCCCACGGGAGCCGGGCTCCGCCCACGACTCCGACCTCAAAGACTCCGCCCGAACTCCCACGGGAGCCGGGCTCCGCCCATGACTCCGACCTCAAGGACTCCGCCTGGACTCCTAAAAGCCGGGCTCCGTCGCCAACTTCAACTGCCGGTAAGCTCCGTCCGGACTCCTACGGGAGCCGGACTTCGCACCTGACTTTAATTGCAGGGGACTCCGCCTGGACTCCTACGGGAGCCGGGCTCCGCCCACAACTTCAACCGCAAGGGGGACTCCGCCCGGACTCCCACGGGAGCCGGGCTCCGCCCACGACTCCGACCTCAAGGAGGACTCCTCCCGGACTCCCACGGGAGCCGGGCTCCGCCCACGACTTCAACTCCGAGAGGACTCCGCCCGGACTCCTACGGGAGTCGGGCTCCGCCCACGACTCCGACCTCAAGGACTCCGCCCGAACTCCTACGGGAGCCGGGCTCCGTCGCCAACTTCAACTGCCGGTAAGCCCCGTCCGGACTCCTACGGGAGCCGGACTTCGCACCTGACTTTAATTGCAGGGGACTCCGCCCGAACTCCTATGGGAGCCGGGCTCCGCCCACAACTTCAACCGCAAGGGGGACTCCGCCCAGACTCCTACGGGAGTCGGGCTCTGCCCACAACTTCAACCGCAATGGGGACTCCGCCCGGACTCCCACGGGAGCCGGACTCCGCCCACGACTCCGACCTCAAGGAGGACTCCGCCCGGACTCCCACGGAAGCCGGGCTCCGCCCACGACTCCGACCTCAAGGAGGACTCCGCCCGGACTCCTTGGGAAGCCGGGCTCCGTCGCCAATTTCAACTGTCGGTAAGCTCCGTCCGGACTCCTACGGGAGTCGGACTTCGCACCTGACTTTAATTGCAGGGGACTCCGCCCGGACTCCTACGGGAGCCGGGCTCCGCCCACAACTTCAACCGCAAGAGGGACTCCGCCCGGACTCCCACGGGAGCCGGGCTCCGCCCACGACTCCGACCTCAAGGAGGACTCCGCCCGGACTCCTGCGGGAGTCGGGCTCCGTCGCCAACTTCAACTACCGGTAAGCTCCGTCCGGACTCCTACGGGAGCCGGACTTCACACCTGACTTTAATCGCAGGAGGACTCCGCCCGGACTCCTACGGGAGCCGGGCTCCGCCCACGACTTCAATCACAAGGAGGGCTCCGCCCGGGCTCCTACGGGAGCCAGGCTCCATCACCAGCTCCGACCGCTGCCGAACTTCAGCCGACGAATCCGCACTTTCTGGCGCAACACAGCAACCACCACGATCCTGCTCCACTTCCTACGACGGATTCCGCGCAGCTCCATCATCCCCTGACAGACCGCTATGACGGCCACGACTCTGCTCCACTTCCTGCGACGGATCCCGCGCGGCTCCATTATCCCCGGACAGACCGCTATGATGCCCACGATCCTGCTCCACCTTCTGTAACGGATACTGCGCGATTCTTCCATCCGCTGGCAAGTCGCGACAACGGACGCCGCTCCACTCCCTGCAGCAGACTCCACGTGGCGCGCTGCAGTGAGGGCCACGGGTCTACTCCACTACTCGGGATAAATTCCTCCTGACGGTGGGCGGCACACTACGAGACGGTTATGAACGTCGCTATCAGTCTGTTGAGCCCTCCGTTTATAAAAAGGGGGATCCCAGATACGTTATTCCATAAACTCTAGGCTTTTACCTAAAAACTCTGCTAAATTTTTCATTCGAGCACTCCATTCTTGTTGAGGCAGAGAACTGACTTGAGCGTCGGAGGGTCTTGCCGGAGAAACCCCACCTCCGGTTTAGACTTCCTTTACAGGTCCCGACGGCGACCGCGACTCCCTCGACTCCAGCTTCTCCGGCGCAGGCGGATTTTTGCACCAACAATATATATACATATATATATATATATATATATATATATATATATATATGTGTGTGTGTGTATATGTGTGTGTGTGTGTGTGTGTGTGTGTATAAGATTAGGCTAAAGTTTCTTTTCCAGTTTTATCTTTTCTATATGTTGTTTTAAAATATTCACTTCACCTGTTGCCACATCGTATCTTTCATGAATAGTACCTTAGAGACTACTTTCCCATCGACATTTGTTATGGCATGATTTCTAAGGTTCTCTTCAACCATTTTGTTATCTTAAATTGTTAGCAAGTAAAAGACTTGTATACTCAAAAAAAGGATTTGATGCCAATTGGAATGTAGTGACAATTCTGAGAAAAATAAAGAAGACAAATATCATTGTTACAAAACCCTACAAAAACATTATAAATTCCTCAAGGAAAAGAACTTCAACAGATCACTCCCGATTTGCATGATTTCAAAACACGAAAATAATAAATAGGGTGCTGATCTCAGAACATAAAAAGGATAGGGGGAAGTAGGAGAGGCTCATATTTACCCTTGATCCATCATCCCACTTCTGCATTCTTTGTCCACAAATGGCTGTAGAGGTTGTCTGTGGAGTGGCAGACCATACAAGCAACCCCACAATAGTCACAAAAGAAAAATAAGGGAGGAATCTAAAAGAGCTTCATCATCACTGCCTCCAGAGAAAAGATAGAGCAAGACATACACATAGAGAGGTATGTTTAAGAGCCGAGTTCGAATGATCTCCAGTTCATGAACTGGTAGACAACCATCACCGTAGAGGGCACTCTATAGAATTTTAGTTCAGCTTATAACAAAGAGGGGACAACACCAGGGAGCACCAAGTCACCAACCCAGAATTATTTCTCTCTGGAGCTTTCATACCTCAACAAATGACATAGGGGCTGCAAACGGGTCGGGTCGAGTCAGGATCCAACTTCGACATCAAAAAAAAAAGAAGAAACAGAAACCAGTAAACTACAAATCATTTCAGATAAATATTTTGAACATTGAAAAATTTGAAAACAGTGAACATTAGAAAAGGAGTGGAAAAGTGAACAAGGGCTTAGTTCCGAAAAATGAAAGAAGGGGAGAAGATGAGGCTCAGATTCACTTTTTGTCTGTCAAATATTGCACTCACATCACTTGTCTCAATGAATGACTAGCAGTGGTTGCCTGCAAAGCAGCAGCCATCCAAGCTGGCCACCACCATTGTAAACGAGCATTGCTGCAAACCAGGGGAAACCAATTGAAAAATCAACAAAAACAAAGGATAGATGGAAAAATTGAAAGGTAAGACCTTTTCCCACAGTCTGATCATGCTTTTTTCTTTTCGCTTCTTTTCTTTTCATTTCATTCTCTTTGTCGGAGATCTGCAAGGAAGGAGAGCATCTGAGGGATATTTGAGGGGTTTCTTAGGTTCTGATTGGGGTTTTTTCTCGAGCACATGGAATTGTGTGCGAGTTGTGGCTGTGTGAATTGGTCCCTTAAGGTTTTGAGAGCTTAATCTTGGTAGAGGCATGATATTTTGTGGGGTTTGGGCTATTTCTGATCAAAAAGATTATTCTTTGGCTCCAAAATTTTCCATTTATGGAGTTCTATTCTCATGATAATATGAATATGATACCAAATCCATGGTGTGATACTTGCACTAGGCTAAGTTTCACCTTCTAAACTGTCATGTGGATGCATGAACAAAGCCTTTCTCACGCTATTCAACTCCAAGGTTTCATCATCATTGCCTCGAGAAAAGAGAGAACAAGACAAAGATATGAATGCATTCAAACGTAATGTCTAAAATAAGTTACCTGGGATTCCTGTTGAGATTTGCTATGGCATCATTTCCAAAATAACATTGCCTTTCGACCATCTTTTGATCTTAACTTTCACAGAGAAAAGACCTGTAGACTGAAAAAAGGGTTTTGGATGGCGTCATGGCTGTGAAATCGAACCTTTTTTTTTTTAAGAACAAAAAAGAATAGCTAGATATCAATGTAACAAAACCGTGTAAAAAAAAAAAAAAAGTAAAAAAGTCTCTAAGGAAAGTCACTTCATATTTGCATGACTCTATCATAGAAAAATCATAAACATAACAAACTTTCGAAAAAAACAGAATAGAGAAATACACAGTGTTGCAGCAAGGCTCCGGAGACGTGCTGATGTGCCTGGAGCTGGACGCCACCCGAGATCTGTGATCTTGGAAAGGAAGTCCACACTTGCTGGGGGTGCTCCGACGGGGACCCTCCGATGCTAAAGTTAGCCGGAGCTTTGGGAATGGAAAAGAGAAAAGAGAGTAAGAGAGAGAGACGAGAGAGTTCTCCTTCCTCCTCCCTTTCGGACCTGCCCTTCTCTCGAGTGCTCATGTTTGCTTACCTTAGGATCCCCTTCCCTTCGTATGTCTTTTGTATGGAGGTTGAGCCTCTTTTGTATGGAGGTTGGGTCTGCTAGTCAGTCGGAATTTGTGAGTTGGTTAGGCCTAGCTCTTCAGGCTGTTAAATCATGTTCAGGTTTTTTCTCGAGGAACGAATATCTCCCACTTCGCAGGCTTTACCCACGCGGCTGGCCGAATTGGTGGTCTTGGATCCACACCTGATGTGACCTCACCATGTCATGTTGAGCGCGCCTCAATGGAAGACCGCTCGATCGGCGGGTCTCTCCCGCAACGCACACAGGATACTTATCTTAGAAGATGAAAAGGTTGGGAACAAACAAGTAGAGCACTATTTCTTAGACGAATCATTGCAGCGGCGGTTCTGTAGACGAGCAGACCATCCAAGCTGCCAAGCAATGGTTACCAAAAAGAAGGAAAAAACACTGAAGGGTCTGAATAGCTTTCATCATCATTGCCTCCACAAACAAACACAGAGAGGGTTCGGGTTGTATCTTCCGTGTGAAAGAAGGATTCACCTTCCTCCGCGCAAATCCACCGTTGGATCACCGCCGCACAGAAGTCGACCCACTCCAACCTCCATCATCCATCCATCTGCACAGATCTCAAAATCAGCAGTGAAAGATCCAACGGCCACCGAGGGCATCGTAACAGGGGCAGCTCGACGGAGCAGCCAGCAAGCCACCGACCCTAAGGACTCGTTTGGTTCGCGGTAAGTGGAGGGGAGCTTTGACACATAACAAATATTAGAGTTCGGCATTTCTCCGAACGACGAGAATGCATGTGATTCGCATGAAAGAAAGACAAGTTATATTCTCTACCTCTACCCTTGTCTAATTGGATAAATTCTTAGAAAGAGGAACAATCCCACTTTCTGGGTTCAGCTCAGGAAAAACCCCAAGCCGTCGTCTAAACTTCCCGATTGAGATTCGGGAGAACAGAAAAAGCAGAGGAAACACAAATCGTACCAAAAATCAATGAAAACAAAGGAAAGGTGGAAAAATTAAAAGGCAATACCTTTTCCCGCATAGATTGATCGATTTTTTTCCTTTTCCTTTTGTTTTCTTTTCATTTCTTTCCGTTTTTCGGAGATCTCTAGGAAGAGAAGCACCTGAGGGAGATCGGAGGGAAAGGCCGACGCCAGTGACGATGGGGAGGAAGGCGACCGCGGAGACCGGTGGGAGGTGGCGGCGAGGAGAGCAAGAAGGAGGTCGGCGTCTCTCTTTTTCGGAGAGATCTGTGGGAAGGAAAGCACAGGAGGGAGATTGGAGGGGAAGGCCGACGCCGGTGATGAGAGAGAGGAAGGCGACGGCAGAGACCGGCGGGAGGTGGCGGCGAGGACAGTAGGGAGGAGGTGGGCGTGGCGTGTCATCCACCCGCTGCTTATCCCTCCGATGATTGGCATCTTTCCCTCCGATGATGATGCGATTTGATTGGCCGACGGTTGAGATGAAGTAAAATCAAAAGAAAGATGCTGGGCTGAAGCGGAGACGAGAGGGAAGATAGGAAGGGAAGGAGCCATCGTGGTGGAGCTTGAAAACTCGAGGGATAAGCAGCCTTTTTCCTTTTTCTGGCAGAAAGACAGGCGATAGGCAGCTCTTTTCAGATGAGAAATATGAGTGTCAGGTCTCATCGCGGACACGTCCCATCCATCAATGTCAGATATCGTTGGCCGCGCCCCTTGTCTCCAGCCACGCCCATCACCGAACGGTCATCTTTATGGGTTGCACAAGAATACTTTACCGTATCAATATACATTTAAAATATTTTTATCAAGTTGTCGGACCTTTGAACGATGCAAAAGGTTAAAACATCGTCTAAATAATATTTTTTGTTTGATCATTTTTTTTTTTCAGATATATGATAGGTAATATTATTTAAAATAACATTTTTAAATAAACTCTTAATAAATTCCATCTATCTTCTTCTTCTCATCCGACGCCATCTACTTCCCACCCCGCTCCCTATTGGCTTCTAATCCGACGCCCGCCCACTCCTTACGAGCTTCTTTCTTTCCCTCAACACCCCCCACTCTTCCCATCCTATCCCCGACCCCCCTTGCCCCTCTTCCCATCTGACCCCCCAAGCCCTCTTCCCATCCAACCCCCTCTCCCTCTCCCTCTCTCTCTCGATCCCTGACGTGAGAACCCCCCTCTCTCTCCCTCTCAGTCCCTAGTGCAAGAACCCCCCTCTTCCTCTCGGCCCGCCCCCCCCCCCCCCCTCCCTCCTCTCAAGCATACCACTGCCCCTCCCTCCTCTCGACAGTCTCCGATGCCCCTCCCCGCCCCCTCCCTCCTCCTCTCGGTAGTCCCAGATGCCCCTCCCTCTACTCGGTGGTCCTTGGCGTCCCTCTCCGCCCCCCCTCCCTCCTCCTCTCGGTGGTTCTTGGCGTCCCTCCCTGCCCCCCTCCCTCCTTCTCTCGGTGGTCCCTAGCACGCTGTCCCACCCCCTCCTCCAGTGCCATCAAAGATATCATGAAAATTTTTATGATTTTAATTTTTTATATAAATTATAAATTTATGCCTTCAACAATAGATGGATTATATAGAATGAAGGTAATTTTATCTAAATAATATTAATTTATAAATAAATTATCAAAGTAATTTTCTACTCACCCGTTTGTTTTTAAAAATTTTGCATTGCATATAATCATAAATCCATCTTTTGATTAATATACATATTCTAAGACGTCCGCACATTTATTTTTTTTATACAAATAGGAGAATTATGTATATTGGTCAATTGACTGTCCAATTTGGACAGTTTAAGAATTACAATTAATTTTATAGATAATTACAATAATCAAATAATGTATAATAGGGATCGAAAGAAATTTCGGACAGTATTTTTCTTTAGTTCTCCTCACACATTTTCAGCCGTGTGAGGAGAACTAAGGGGATAAGACCTTCTATACCTATTAGTTGATGATAGGATGCATTTATCGTATAAGTCATTTTAAATATTAAGTACTTTCTCATAATAAATAAAAAAATTGCTCATTAAATGCTGATGATTTTCTCAACATTAATCAAAGATAATCTAGATTTTTTTATTAAAATAATTATTAATACTAAATATTTTAATTTTAATATTATCATAAAATTTTTTGAGAAAATGGTTAGTACTCAAGTTCGTCTACTATTATATTATGATGGCATAATAGAATATAGTGAAGATGGCATGCAGTATAGTCGGCGTGCAGTACAATCGGGTTTAGCCTGCGAGCCAGATGGTTAGGTTATCTTCATCATTATCACGTCAAAAATTATTAGACCATTTATACAGTAGTATTCCTATCAATAGAAAAAAATATAAAATCAAATTGAGATGGAGATCTCCTAATATGTCGAAACAGTTAATGTAGAGTAAGTATATCTTAGTTCTAATTGATAACGATGAAGATGTCCAAAAAATATTGATATTTCTTTTGAAATTTTTAGAATGCTGATATATTGAATCATACATTGCAAAGAAAAATGTACCCACTAATAAAAATACTACTCAAATGATGGTACTGACGTTTGGATACTTTAATGAGCTTTTAACCCAAGAAGATAATACTCCTAGACTTTCTTCCCATTTCTCAAGTCTTATGGTGCGAACTGTTAGTGTTGAGGCCATGTTTGCAGAATAGCATTCTAATGCTGTTGGCTCTATTTGTCCAATTATTCAAAGTCCCATGATGACTTCTCCTATGGTGACATCTTCTATGGTGGCTGCGGGATACAACACTCAAATAAGGGACAATGATTGGGTCAGCACTAGAATAAATTTTGATAGTCGAAATTTTGAGTCAGATGAGAATGAGGCTGAAGAAGAATAGCTTGATGAGGATAATAACAATAATAAAAATAAAAATAAAGATAAAGATGGTGATGAAGATGATCAGCCCGTAGGAGAATCTGAACCTCATTTGCATCAACCTCCATAATTTTTTAGCAACTTAAATTTAGATCATGTGGTGGTGTTAGTGCTGGTCGAAGATTGAACTCTGACTATCAGTTTGGAAACTCCTCGATGATTAAATTTTATATAGGTCAGATATTTAAGAGTAAAAATGAGCTAAAAAGAGCTGTCGATCTTTATCACATTTGGAAGCATCAGACATACAATGTTATTCAATCACATTCAAAGTTATGGTTTATACGACGTGATCATCAGATAATGAATAAGAATGTAAATGGAGGCTTCGTACTGCATCGTTGAAAAAGCATGAATATTTTTAAATCACAAGATATGAGGGTTCTCACACTTATTTGTTTAAGAGATTGAGTTGAGATTATAAATATGTAAGTGAAAGGATGATTGGTGCACTAGTCTAAGATATTGTTGAAAAAGATCTAAATATTAATGTTGAAGCTATTGTGACAACCGTTAATGAGCAGTTTCAATATACAATATCATACAAAAAAGCATGGTGTAAAAAATAGAAGGTATTGATTGATATTTATGGAGAATGGGAGCCATCTTATGCAAAATTATCCTATTATATGACTGCACTCCAAAATGCAAACCCCGACACTATTATTTCATGGGATTTCTTCTCAATTGAAAATTTCAATATGCGAATTTTAAATTATATTTTTTGAACTTTCTAACCATCCATCCAGGGTTTTAAGCACTGTCGTCCTGTGATCAGCATCGATGGCACTTGTATAGAAAGTTTAAAAATAAGATGCTAATTGCAATAGTAATTGATGCAGAGAATCATATTTTTTCTTAGCATATGCAATTGTGGATGAGAAAATGACTATTAGTTGGAGTTGATTTTTTTTAAGGCTCAGAACACATGTCACACAAGGTAGAAATAGAATATGTCTAATTTCAGACAGACATCCAGATATATCAAATGCCATTGCAGATGAGCCTATTAGATAGAGTCCACCACTTGCCTATCATCGGTATTATTAAGATATGTCTGCAGTAATTTCAACACTTAATTTAAAAATACACAGCTTAAAAGAGTAATATAACAAGCAGGGAGCACTCATCAAGTTTGCAAGCTCGAATTTATCATGGGCAGGATCAGGATAATGAATGTAGAGGCTTGGAATTGGCTGTCTGAGTTGGAAAAAGAGAAGTGGATATTGGCGCATGATGCTGAGATGCACTATGGTATTTTAACTACAAACTTGTCAGAGATTTTTAACAGTATCTTATAAAGAGCTAGAAATATATCAATTACAGCTTATGTTCAAATGATATTTTACCGTCTTGTGAAATACTTTAATACAAGATGTGCCCAAACCTTAAGATATGTGCAGAAGAATTTAAATAATTTTTTTACTTCTAATATTGTAATTAAGATTGCTGAAGATCAAGTTAAAGCTAATTAGCACAGAGTAACAGCATTCAAGCTCCAAAGAGGCATATATGAAGTGCTTACGAAGAAAGCAAGGGCAGGATTAAGAGGTGGAGGTAATTTTCATATTGTGACTTTAAGTAAAAAAAAATATTCTTGTAGAAAGTGGAGCATCTATAGATATCCTTGCTCACATATTTTAATTGTGTGTCGAGAAATTATTGTGCATTTTAATGGATTTGTGGATGAAGCATAGATAGTTGCGGCATACATAAATGCTTGGAGTGGCGAGTTTTATCTATTATCACATGAGGACTATTGGGGGTGCACACATATGTTCATATGTATTTTGATCATCATCATTTGAGATCTAAGTAGAAAGGCAGGCTGAAGTCAACAAGACTTCGAAATGAAATGGATGATAGGTAAATAAGAAGTAAGAATTATTGTAGCATTTGTAAGGAGCAGGGTCATGATCGTCGTCGCTATCCTAGGTTGGCATCATATGCCACCACCTTCTGACCATAGATGCCAGGGCCTTCATCTTCCTACGTGCCTTAGATGATAGCACCGAGTCTCAGTTGGCATCATAAGTCTTCATTTGAGTGGTCTGAGTAGTTGGAGACTATTTCAGTCTCCTATCAGTATGATCCTTTTGTTAAAGGCCAATCCTTGGATCCAGATGAGAGGGTTGAGGGGGTCACTCAGCTTATAGATGCTCTGACCGTATCTGTTATTCCTTATATACATAATCATAAGACGTTTACTAATATAAGAGAGGGGCCATCATAGGTGACACAGGAGTAGGAGAAACTGTTGAGGACTTTCCTGAGAAGGTCCAAGCAATTACGTGCACTACGACGTCCTTGTGGGACTTAGTATTTTTTGAACTTGTAGAACTATAAAATTTCTTTTTATAGACTTGATATTTTTATTCTATCTTATATTATTAATTATTATTTCTATCAGAGATTAGTGTAAATATTTTGTTTGTTTAATTTCAAATGTTCAGATGTTATGGTTTGTAGACATGGATACAAGTCTTCAGATATGCCTAGGAAGGTTGGGGGAAAAAATGCCACACTAAAAGGACCATATAAATTAAAATATAAATAATAATAATAATATATCAAGTAATTTAATTATATTTTTTGAAATAGTAAGAAATAAGCTTAGACAAGTTAGCTCCATTTTTCTAATGTATGGGAAAAATATATCACATTAAAATGTCGGTTGATGGGACATACTCCAACAAAAAAAAATATGTTGTCCAACTAAACAACCCAAGAGGAGGGGGATGAATTGGGTTTAAAAATTTTAAACAGATATGTACACTAGCTGTGAGTTAATTTAAGTATTGTGTTGTGAATTTAAGCTAAAGCAAGCTGTCAAGACTTCAGGAGTCGACTTGGACTGACTTCAAGTCGACTCGACTGATCTTTCAAGACTATCATTCACTTTTTTAAGACTATCTATCCATAAAAATGGTCCCAATTTAGGTTCCGAGTTCCAACTGACATAATGATCGTCCAAGACGCCATCACCACCGCAACCATCCAAGGCACCACTAACATCACCGTCATTATTACCATTATCGCCACCATCGGAGTAAGCCAATTAAGATAGTACTTACAATACTATAGAAGGTACTTACGGTCAATTGAGATATTTTGCTTGTTAATTTTAAGTGTTAAGATGCTATAGAATTTTTAGATATGGATGCAGGTCTTCAGGTGTCTCGAAAGGTAGGGGAAGGAAATGTCACATTTAAAGGGCCATATAAGTCAAAATACAAATAATAATAATATGTCGAGTAATTCAATTGCATCCCTTGAAATAATATGTATATGAGAAATATATCACGTTAAGGTATCAGTTGAGAGTAGAGCTATCAACGAGCTGGATCCAGGTCCGAGACCCGTGGGTATTTATCCAACGGGTCTGGATCTGGTACTAGCATTGGACCCATTTACTCGGATCTGAATCCAGATCTGATAAATCATACTGTAAACGGATAAGGTCTAGATATTTAATACCCAGATCTGATAGACCCGAGACTCGATAATATAATATAATATATATATTAAAAATATTTAATATCCCATCCAATACCCTCTCTCTATCTCTCAGTTTTTCTCTCTCCCTCTCTCTCAGTCTCCTCAAGGACCCTGATAGTGCCTCTCCCTCTCTGTCACGATCTGCTTGCCGGTGGTAGGTCCCCGACACCAACATCAGCCCTCGACTCCCTCCTCCAGCTCCTCGCTTCTGATCTACCCAAACTCGCCCCTCCTCATCGTCGACAACAAGGTCATGGCCATTGCCAATCTCAACCTCATCACCCTCCTCGTCACTGCCATGTGCTCCCTCTCCACTACCTTGGCTGAGGTCGGTTTCCCTGAGATCTGCATCTCCACCCCCCACTTTCGGCATCCTCTCCACCTTCGAGCCCCCATCCTCCGACCACTACCGTCAGGGCTACGACCATGCCATCTTCGTCCCTATGCTTGATTTCCACCGTGAGGCCAAGACCCCCTTCATCGTGAACACCCATGCTCGTCGGCGTTCGGACCCCAGCACCAGGGCTGTAGATGAAAGAGATCCGAGCCATCTTTCCCCTGCGAGATCTGTGCCTCACATAATCTCCACGGCCATCCGGGCCACCTCTCCCCCTCCGCTATTGCCTTTCGTGGCTCTGCCGTTCCACACGCCCTCCCTCTGCCTCGCATCATCTCTGCCGCCATTCGGACCGCCTATGATGAGGAGTTTCAGATCTCAAAATCAGGTCTAAATATCCGAGATCCATTAGGGTCTGGGTCCGGTACTTCAAGGCCAGACCTATCAGGTATTTGGATCTAGATCTAGTACCAGTAACTAAGATCGGGTTCGGGTCTGGATATCCAGATTCTAACTCAAACCCAATCCGTTGACAGGTCTAGTTGAGAGAACATACTCCAACAAAAAAAATATCTACTAAATTTTTGTGATTATTTTATCCTATATTCACCAAGCATCTCCAAATATCTTTGAAACTTATTATATTTTTCCACCTCTTATCATCCTGTCCTTAAGAATAAGGGAAGATTTCAGATCATTTGGAGGAAATTTTAAATTTTTTAGAAGTCAAAATTTGATCTAGCTAGGCAAAAAGGGGCATGGCACGTGGGGTGTGGCGCACACCTAAAAGCGCCATTCGAAATGGCACTTTCAGAAGCGCCATTCAAAATGGTACTTTCAATTTTTTTTTGGGTTCATTTTTTAGATTTTATGTAGACTACGGAGGGGTGGGCTGATTGGGCATAAAGCGCCATTTGGAATGACATTTTCTCAGTAAGAAAATGCCATTCTAAATGGTACTTTTAGCTTTTATATTAGTTTAGTAAATAAGTTCGAACCTGCATCATTTAGTAAAAAAATTATATTTGCATCATTTGGGTAAAGTCCTCAATTGCACAAGCTACAGAGACACTTGAACCATCCAAGTATGGTTCATATTTGAGTTATTTTTTATGTTTACATTTAATGAAACTTCATGTTTGGTTTTAGAATTAGCTTTCTCTTCCCTTGTCTCTTCTCAAATGCATAAGTCTCATTATTGCCACATTTTTATTATGAAAAATATATCGATGAATACATTATTATTGAAATTTCTTATCATAAATTAATAAAAACTTTTATTCAAAATAGTTTGTGATCTTAAATTTTCACAAAATATAGGACTTCCTTACTGAACAAAAACACATTTTCATTGCTATTTGAGTGATAATAGAAATCAAAATTTTCTCAAAAAATGTGAAAAATAAAAAAAGCAACATCTGTGTTTAAAAAAATAAATCCCTTATAAACCTGGCCGGCCCTCGTAGTGGGCACACTCTGGATAATCGAAAACAAGAGGGCAATGCTTTGGGGAAGCAAACCTATTACCAAACTTCTTGTTAGCGATGCAGGCATGGAGGCCATAACCCATACTGGAGAATAACGGAGTAATGCTATGGATATCTTGAAAGAATAATATCTTACAAGCTAGTCACATATATGATATGATTGGATATTTTTCTATATTTTATCTTCTAAACTCATATATTTGACATTATTTATTAATGAAGTTAAGCATTTTTGATTCATTATATACTGTATCTTATACATATTTAAGATTATAGTGAACCCCATGAAGAAAAAATTCATCCAATCTGATCGGATTGTCAAGATACATCAAAAATATTTTTCTATCCTAAGAATTATATAACAATTATGGATTATCTTGTTCACAGTGGAATAGGGATCAAAATTTCTAGGTGAACTTAACTCCAATACCTCGTAAGGTCTAAACGTACAGATCCTCTACTTCGCATGTACGCCAGACTCTGCATGGAAGAGGGATGATCTTCTTGAGTATCAATCTTTAGAAGGAAAGCAAGAGGTGGCTAAGATCTAATCTCATAGGAAGGAAACATCTTAGATGTGAACCCCCACATCAAGGTATATTTAGTGCCTCAAAAAAACATGTCAAGAAGGGACCCTCCTTTCTTGTGTCACACCTCTCCTCTCTATCTCACCATGTGGTATCCTTTTTGTCGCATAAAAAATTGCTTAACCATCGGTTGGTTGAGGTCCACTCCTTAAAAAAATTAATGTCCTAAATCTTATCAAAGTCCTAATTCAAATCTGATTTAAATTTGGTCTCTTTCCTTATCCAACTAGGAGATGTAATAAAGAAAGGATAAAACATAGTGCCCACTTATTTTCACACATGAACTCTTCACCATCCACTCCCATATGGATGGAAATAAATCAATCCCTTTCCTCCTTTGGTCAGCTCCTATGAGAGAGAAATTTAGGTATCTTGGACTCTTTGGATCTAATCCAAATAGGGTCCAATCTAAGTCCAATTCGAACATGATTCAAATCTAATTTGAACCAAACTCAAAGAGGCTATCAATTTTAATCTAATTAGAATTTTGATCCAAGTCTAACTTAAATTTTTAACTTAATTCAAACCTAATTAAATTAGATCTAATCTAAAATTAATTAGTTTTTGAATTCAATCTCTCATAAATTTTTTGGATCATTGATCAGATTATTATCATCTACAAAATTAAATCTGAACCTCATGTCCCGTGCTAGCTAGACATAATCAACTTGTACAATCCCGTATGACCTCTAATTTAATTTTTAATTAAGCTAATATATTTATTCAATCAAGTCTTGTACTTTCAAATTGAACATATAGATTTAGGTCAATTCTTTCCTACTTTATCTAATTTTGTGCATGACTCCATAGGTTCGAACACTAAGCTGGTAGCACAAAAAATTATTTTTTGTACTAATTGAAGTTATGATCTAGCAATAATTTTCGATATCCGGATAGGTCTAATGTTTGCAAGGCAACACTCAAGAATCATAAAATATAGTTATCGCATGATTCATCTCTTTGACTTTGAATACTCAGAACGACCTAGGATTTAACTATCAAGCCTGGATTAGTCTTTCATATTATATTTCAATCTTTTTCAAATCCCATGACCTATCACATGGATTGCCCCGATCGAGATCTCACTTAATTAAAATATAGTGATGCATCAACTCCTGAAATGTGGAGAGGTCAATCCCATCTTGATCCACACACCGACTACCACAAGTATTTGATTATGTCCAGAAACTTTTCATCACTAAATTAGAAATCAAGTAATTTGACATTAAAGTACAGTGAGTTGCTTACAAGTCATTAAGACAATCTTAGATTGGAGGGATATTTATACCCATATTCTTTGCGAGCAGCCTTTGACAGCATAGCACTACACAAGTGAATCACTTATTCAATGATGTTGTACTCCTACATCTTATTTGTATACCATATCAGTATCTCCATATTTCTTGATGATGAAGATAATCAACCTATATGACACACAATGATCTACACTTGATAAATATCATTGTCCCTTAATGACGTATCATTTGATCGCGAACATGTTTAAGAACTATTCGATAAATTCTCTTTTATCAATTATCTTATAGTTCTAAGGACTTTATCACAATACAAGAGTTCTAATAATGAAGATATATACCTTGTGATGAATTATGCTAAATTTTTTTTATTATTTTATAATTTATATATAAATTATAAAGAGTACAATCATCTAACGATTGATTTTAAAATATATTTTCTAACAACTCCTACTTAGACTAAAGCCAATCGATATAGTATCTAATATCCATCTTCTATTTGTGTTCAATGAACTCTTTGATTTTGAAGACTTTTGCAAATGGGTTGGCAAAGTTTTCTTTTTCATCGATCTTTCGAAAATTGACGTCACCTCCATCCATGACCTCTCATACAAGATGATAGTGATGCAGAATGTATTTGGTTTTCTAGTGAAACTACTATTCATTAGCTTGAGATATGGCTCCAGTGCTGTCAATACACAAGGACTGGACCACGGATGGAAGATGCCACTCCAAACTCGCTAATAAACTTTCTACAACCAAACTGCTATCTTTGCAGCATCGAATGTCGCAATGTACTCTGCCTCGCAAATAGAATCGACTATAGTGAATTGGCTAGAACTTTTTCTGCATATCGCTCCTTCATTTAGGATAAACACATAACTCGACACATTTTGGCCATCATCATGATTTGACTGAAACTAAAGTATGTCCTACAAATTTCACACCGAGACCAATCCACTGGCTATGGCTTGTTGACTGGCTCTTGCTCGCTCACTTCCAGAAAAGTCAGTATCTCCATAGATTAGCCATTGATCTTTTTAGTATTTCTTAAATACTTAAGGGTTATCTCTACAACCTTCCAATAGTTCTCAGTTAGATTAGACTGATACCTACTCACTACCTCTAGTGAGTATACCACATTCAATCTTGTACATGTCATGATATATATGATAGATCCCACTATCGAAGCATATAGGACTCTACTTATACACTCTCTCTTGAGAAGTTGTCGGATAATCCTTCTTAGAAAGAGTAATTTCATGGTCTATCGAAAGATGATCTTTCTTAAAATTCTCCATGCTGAACCATTTTAGTATGACATCTATGTACGTGGATTGGGATAATCCAAGCAGCCTCTTAGATCCATCTCTATAGATCTTCATCCCTAGGATGTAGGATGCTTCTTCCAAATCCTTCATGGAGAGCTGTGATGATAACTACAGCTTTATATTTTATAAAGTAGGAATGTCATTTTCTATCAAGAGTATGTCATCTATATAGTACAAGAAAGATGACTACAAAATTAATAGCTCACTTATATATGCAGAGTTCTTCTTCATTTTTAACGAAGCCATACGTTCTGATCTTATCAAAACATATGTTCCAACTCTGAGAGTATTGCCACAGAAGAAAATATCTTATTATAGTTAATACTATAACATTGACAATATTCCTTGATAACTAAATGGACTTTATAGATCTCCACCTTCTCATCTGCGCCTCTTTTTCTTTTAAAAATTCATCTACACTATGAATTTTATCCCATCGGATGGTCAACTAGTATCCATACACCAATGATCTCCATAGACTCCATCTCGAATTTTATGGCTTCAAGCTATTTCTCTGAGTTAGGTCTCTGCATGGCATCTATGTAGATGATCGAATCCTCGTTGTTCTTATCAAGATCAATAAGATCACCATCTCAGATAAAAAAATTATAGTATCTGTCCGACTGACGCAGTACTTTATCTGATCTCCTTAAAGATGCCTCAATAATGGGCTCTGGATTTGATCTAATCAAATCTAATTCTACATTTCACTTGTCTGTGTTGATTCTTCTACATGTCAAACTTTCTCAAGTTCAATCTTAGTGAAATCAATTTCTTTGTCAAGAAATTTTTTTCTAAAAAGAATGCCTCATTGTTGACGAATACCTTTTGTTCTTCAGTAAGGTAAAAATAGTATATTTTAAACTCCTTAGGGTACCTTATAAATAAGCACTTATCAGATCGAGATTCAAGCTTATCGATCTGTTAATATTTTACATAAATCGAACAACCCCAAACCCTAAGGTAAGAAGGTATCGGTTTATGTCCAGTCTATATCTCATATGGAGTTTTTATGATCGATTTGCTCGGAACGTTGTTCCGAACATAATAAGCAGTCTCAAGGGTATAATCCTAAAAATAGATCAACAGACTCATAAATTCCATCATGGACCGAATCATATCTAACAAGATCTGATTTCTTATCCCAAAAGGTACCCATTGCAAGAGAATTCTATTCTCTTCTAGATATGTCAAAAATTTATTGGAAAAATATTTACCTCATCGATCTGATCGAAGAGTTCTAATACTTTTCATAGTTTATTTTTTTATTTTACTATGAAATTATTTAAACATTTCAAATGATTCAAATTTATACTTTACAAGATAGACGTACCCATACCTCGATAGGCCATCAATAAATATAATAAAGTAGTAGTACCCTTCTCTGACACTTATGTTCATGGATCCATATACATTAGTATATACTAGACTTAGAACATCATTGGCTCATTCACCCTTTTCAGTAAAAGGCGACTTGATCATCTTTTTTAAGAAGACAGAACTAATAGGTCAGCAATGATTCATAATCATTGATGTTGAAAATTTTCTCTTTAGTTGATCTGTTTATCCTATTCTTATTTATATGATCGAGCCTACAATGCCAAAGATAGGCATCTGTGACATTATCTATTCTAGAATATTTATTTGATATATACATTACACTAACAGACTATAATAAAATATAAATACCATCTTTTAATTATCCACATATAATCGTAACATCATTCATAATAATATCATAAAATTTTTTTTTGATTGAAAAATTATAACCATCCTTAGCCAAAAGGCATATGAAAATAACATTCATAAGAAAAGATAGACAATAATGATAATCATCTAAAATAATGACATTTGAATTAAGAATAAGCAGAACTTTTCCTATAACTAGAATCAGAATAGCTTTTCCATTTTCAATATTTAGGAATCGTTCGCTCTTTTCAAATTTTCTACTAACCTGAAGTCCCTGCAACGATTTACAGATATGAATCGAACATTCGATATCTAATACCTAGGTAGGTAGTAGCATCACAGACTGAGAAATTATAAGGTATTATTATATAAATATCTTGTCCAGTAATCTTTTACTAATTTTTCTTCCTAAGCCTGTTCAAGTCAAAAGAAACTAAACATAGAGGACAATTCCTCTTCCAGTCTCCAGCTTCTTGCAAAAGAAGCATTTTGCCAGACTCTGGTCTGCCTTAAACTGGTTAGTTCTATTAGATTTAAAAGTCCTAGCACGAAACCACTGCACCATACATATTTTTTCTCTCTTAGAGGATCGATACCCTGTTGAGGATAAATCTTTAAGTATGCCAAAGGACTTGTTCAACTTTTGAAATATTTTATTTGGCTGAGCACCAGTAAATTTACAACTAAATTCATCACTCATAGTTGCCCTCATTATACAATGAACTGTCGTATAGTCATTAAGCCACTTCTAATAAGTGTCTCTAACCATCCCATCAACATTGAAAGCTAATACTTTAGGTACTAGATCCATAATCATATATAGGATCCTTTCATGCTCAAAAATTATTCTTGACTTTTGATATTAATTATCAAAATTTGATCCTATAAGCTTGTCACTATCCAACAGTGAGCGGAGCAACAAATTACTAGCCATCACTAAAAGAAAAATAAAAGACTTATTAGTATATGAATTATTTAATCCTAAAGATTTGAACTTTAGTCTAAAGTTTCTCTCATTATTTTATACGGATTGATAGCCTCTACCTTCAATTCAAAAAATTACCTTAATTCCTTAGTAGGTATTAAAATCTACACAAACTACACATGAGCCCGAGTATGGCCGGCCAATCCATGTGCATCTATGGATAGGTTATGGATAGGTCTTAACTAATTATTTCTCCAAACAACTTTTAGTAATTAATTTTGCCTCAAATTTTATTTCAGTAGACTAAGGCCTCTATTGAAAGTCTTAGTTAGGTCCAACCATTAACATAACCATGCTTAGCCTATCTAACTAATAAATGATTAGGCCTGACTTTGATTGGCCAATCTAACCACTCATCAGAGAGACACAATTGAGTTATCATATTATATGATAATTCTAATAGCAAATAAGCACCAGACCTTTGGGTCTTCAATGATTATCAAACTAATGGATCTCTTATCACCCAACTTAATGGGAGGCTATGATCTAATTTTTTCTATAACTAGCTCATTTTATGGACCTAATAATTTAGAGTATTTGATTAATGATTTGAGAACGTATTGATCGATGCATCTTAAATCCTCCCACTGACTTCATCAAGTCATGAAAAAGACTAAACAAATTGATCCATTAGATTGACGAGTCTAAATCTTCCTACTGACTTCACTAAGTCATGAAGAGAACCAAAGACAAGCTGGTCCACGGGCACCTAAATCAGTCGAACTAATTTAATGATTTGAGAATGAGAGAAGAGATTGACCAGCAGTCAAAAGTCCTCCCACTGACTTCATCAAGTCACTGAATTGGACTAAAAATAAGCTTGGTCAAGAGATATTTTAATCAGTCGGACTGATTTATCTTAATGGCATGAGTTAGCTCGAATCAATTAGTGACCTAATCAAAATATAATCTATCAAATTAGTCAGATAAGTAAGATCAATGAAAGGGTCTGTCTTGATTTGCCTTAAATACCATCGAAATAATCAAATAAGCAGACTGTCAATTAAAAACCACCGATCATATTACCAAGTAATATTGTCAAATTTATCTTAGACACTAATTGATTGACTAGTTTCGATTCGATTAACCAAAAGACTCGAGTTAAACCATTAAGCCATGATCTGATCTATTTGGTATGGTCAAAAATATGGATTTGATCAAGTTACAACTATTGAGGTTAATCTAGAAAAATTCTGACCTAATCTCATTTAGCTCTTGATGAGATTTAATAAATTTTTCTAATTAGTCCATATTTATTTCTAACCTTAGATCTAACTTAGTTAGAAGATCTGATTCATACTAACTCATTACCCATCGATTTATGATGTGTCTTAAGATCTTCAATTCTCAAATCTAGATTACTTAATTTCAAATTAAGTATGTGAAATATGTATTTCAGTTCATAGAATTATCCTACTAGGATTTCATGTGAAGCATACTATATGTTTCAAATATTCAAATCTTAAAATCTAATTTTTGGATCTATATTTAACAATTAAACATACATAAATTTGATGTAAATCTCATACATACATCACATGTATCATAGCAATATTTAGATCACTACCGATTACATCATATGTAACATGAAATTCAGATCTTAAAATAATTTTCATATTTGAATTTATTTCATTAAAATTATAATGAATTATGAATCATTTTAGATTTAATCTAAATATATTCATGATCAAAATAATTTTAAAATTTTTTTGACTGTCCTTCTTCATGAGACTTGATCACAGTGACACCTCTATATGTCATAAAAGAATCTGTCGAATGGACAAGAAAGAGACTCAATCTCTACTTCCTCTTATGACCGAATGATCTGATGATCATCTCAATTTGAGTACTGGGCTACTAAAATTAAAAATCTATTTTTTTAAAAATTAATTGCATCTACCCATGCAATAAATAAAATCCAAGCATACACATATATGAACATGATCATATCATATATATTATGCATCTAATCTAATTAGATCACATTATCATATGATACTACAAATAAATTTCATATCTGAATCTACTTTTATACAGTATATAAAATATTCAATTGAGATCTGAAATCATATATAAAAATAATTCAAATACACACGTGAACATATGGAAATAAAATTTTGGTTAGATCTAATTTGATGTTATGCAGAATTTTACTTAAAATTAGATCTGAAAATCTATCAAAATCGATTCAATTCAGATCTTGATTAAGTCTAACTTCTAACCCAAAATAATACTATAAAAATTTTATTAAAAATAGATTTAAAATAAATTTTAATTTGATTGTTATTTCAGCAAAAATCTGTATCAAGAAAATTCTGTTATAATAGATTTATAATAACCTTCAATCAACCATTAATTTAGTTCTTAAAATCTTGATCAAAACTAGACTATAAATTTTATATAATAGATCTAATTTAGATTTAATATTTAATATAAAAATTTGATTATATATCATATATATACGTACTAGAAAAATTAATCTATGCATCCATATATCAATTTAGCTCTGATACCAATTGAAGAAAAAATTTATCCGACCTGATCGGATCACTAGGGTGTATCTAAAAAAATTTTCTATCCTAAAGATTATATAACAATTATAAATTACCTTGTTCATAGCAGAACAGAGATCAAAATTTCTAAAAGAACTCGAACCAATGCCTTCCGAGGACTAAACGTATGACCCTCTACTTCACATACACATTAGGCTCCATAGAAAAAAGAGATGATCTTCTTGGATATCAATCTTTAGAAGGGAAGTGAGAGATGGTTGAGATCTAATCTCACAGAAAGGGAACACCTTGGATGTGAACCCCCACACCAAGGTATATTTAGTGCCTCAAAAAAACACATCAAGAAAGGAGCCTCCTTTCTTGTGTCACACCTCTCCTCTTTATCTCACCATGTGGTATCCTTTTTGTCGCACAAAAAATTGCTTAACCACCGGTTGGTTGAGGTCCACTCCTTAAATAGATTGATGTCCTAAATTTGATCAAAGTTTTAATTTAAATTTGATTTGAATTTGATCTCTTTCCTTATCCAACTAGGAGACGTAATAAAGAAAGGATAAAGGATAGCGCCCACTTATTTTCATGCATGAACTCTTCATCGTGTGCTCCCATATGGGGCAAAAGTAAATCAATCCCTTTCCTCCTTTGGTCGGCTCCCATGAGAGAGAAACCCAAGTATTTTGGACTCCTTGGATCTAATCCAAACAAGATCCAATTTGAGTCTAATTTGAACCTGATTCGAATCAAAATCGAAAAGACTGTCAATCATAATCTAATTAGGATTTTGATCCAAGTCTAACTTGAATTTTTGATCCAATTCAAGTCTAATTAAATCCGATCTAATCTAAAAATAATTAGCCCTTGAATTTAATCTCTCATAATTTTTTTGGATCATTGATCAAATCATTATCATCTTCAGAATTAAATCCGAACCTCATATCATCCTCGGAATTAAACCTGAACCTCATATCCATTGCTAGCTAGATATAGTCAATTTGTTTAATCCCATATGACCTCTAACTTAATTTTTAATTAAGCTAATCTATTTATTCAATCAAGTCTCATACTTTCAAATTGAACATATAGACTTAGGTCAATTCTTTCCGACTTTGTCTGACTTTATGCGTGACTCTATAGGTTCGAACACTAAGTTAGTAGTACAAAAAATTATTTTTTATACTAATCAAAGTTACCATCTAGTAATAATTTTCAACATTTAGATAGGTCAAAAATTTGCAAGGCAACACTCAAGAACCATAAAATATGGTTACCACATAATTCACCTCTTTGATCCTGAATGCTCAGGATGACCTAGGGTTTAACTATCAATCCTGAATTAGTCATCCACATTATATTTCAATTCTTTTCAAATTCTATAACCTATCATATGGATTGCTCCAATCGAGATCTTACTTAATTGAAATACAATGATGCATCAACTTCTGAAATGCGAAGGGATCAATCCCATCTTGATCCACACATTGACTACCACAAGTACTTAACTATGTCAAAAAACTCAGGTAGTCTGGCATCAAATCTCATTGAATTAAAAATTCAGATAATCCGATATCAAAGCACGGTGAGTTATTTGTAAGTCATCGTGGTGATCTCAGATTGGAGGGACACATATACCTATATTCTTTGCGAGCAGCCCATGAGAGCAGAGCGCTCTGTAAGTGAGTTACTTATTCAGTGATGATGCACTCCTACATCTCACCTATATGTCAATCAATATTACCATACTCCTTGGTTATGAGGACAACCAACCTATTGAAAGAACCAGATCTAGGATTCAGGGTTAGATGTTGAAACTTTTTCAAGATCAGACAACGAAAGACTAAAATAAATCAAAATTTATCTTATAAAATCAGAGAATCTCTAGATCTAAGATCTTATTACATGATTATTATATGATATTAAATTAAAAATTAAAATATAAAGAGCAAGAACTACATGTTGATCATATCAACATATTTCTATACTACATCTAATGTATGTAAAATATAATAGATCAGATCTATTACCTTGCAAGTTAGACGTTCTAACTTTGCTGAACCAGGCTTGAGAATGATGTTGCGAGCCACACATGTATCTGACCTCTAGGAGTCATCCACACGAGCCCACGAATCACGATCAGAAATCTTGATCCAAAAAATCAGCACAATATGCTAGTACTGTGCTGATCCTTCTTCGATGGTTGATCAGATGCCTCCTTCTTCTTGATTTGGACTATTCCAAAGATGAGAAGTAGGAGAAAGAGTTTTAGATATGAGACACTCTTAGAAAACTCATAGATGGAGGAAGAAAAGAGGTGAACTCAGCAACCCTAGAAGAAGACCCTCTTCTTCTTTTCTTTGCTCTAACCCAAATACTTAGTTTTGTGTCTAGTATATCGCCATGCTCCAAAACTCTTTCTCCCTAATTTTCATACACCCCAAAGGTCTCTCAATGCTCTATAATCCATGAAAATTTTTTCAAGAAATTTATCTTAAATCAAAAGATATAAAGAATCCTTGTCTAGGTCAAATACCTAGTCAAGGAAAATCCAAACAAGGCAAGACAAGGGGTGCCCAACTCTTGGGTGCCCCCTCCTTCTTTTTCTGCCATAGACCACCAGCAAAGGGCGCACAATATATGCCATAAAAATTCATAAAAATCTTAGAAAAATCTGGATAAAATCAGTGCCATAAAAAAAGAGTTTTGATTTCCTAAAATTCTATCTCATAGAATTTGAAATCCAAACTAATTCCTACTTTAACTTGGTCCACAACCACATTCTATGTAAGAAAAAAAGAGTGGAAAGCTTTGGGTGTGTGTGAAGGCCTGGGAGAGAAGGTTTTGTCGCACAAAATAAGAGAGAGTGGGCGTGGGGGGCTAAGGTGGCGCAAGGTAGAATCCTAATCTTACTAGGGTTCAATCTATGACTTGTTCAAATTTGGTTTCTCAAATCAAATCAAACCAAAATCAAATTAATCCAATTAAAATATGTCTTAACCCAATTAAGAACCTAATTTAATTAGATTAAATTAGATTTAAATTAGATTTAATTTTTTAATCGAATTAGAAATTAGGTTGACCCAAGTCCTAATTGAACTAGGATTAATTTTTTCTTGCACTTGTCTTATCCAATAAATCAATTGGACTTGATCCAATTAAGCTCAAACCAAATCTAATTAAATCATATTCAATTAGACTTAATCTTAATCTATTAGTTTAATCAAATTAAATCAATTAGCAATCAAATTACTATCGATCCTCTTGCAATACTTGCACTAGGTTAAATGTCAATCGTATTGATCGTTTAACCCTAGAACGATTCTTAATCATTAATCAACCATCCGATCGGATCATGAACTCTAATGTGTGTGACCTCATAGGTCCGAACATAAGTTGATAGTACAGAAACTAATTTTTATACCAATCGAAGTGATCATCTAGCAATGATACCTGACGGTCGGATAGGTCAAATGTGTAAAACAACATCTTTAGAACCCATGCGGATAAAGTTTCCATATAATTCATCTCCTTGACCAAAATGCTCATAGGACACCTCAGAGTTCAACTGTCAACTCTGATCATATTGTCCACATTGTATTTCAAAATATCAAATCCATCTGATGGATTATTCTGGTCAAGGTTTTGCTAAATTGAAATACAACGACTCATTCTTCTCCAACTCTTGGAGTGGTCAATCCCATCTTGATCACATTCTGACTTCGCAAGTACTTGACTATGCCTAGAAGCCTTCCGTCACTGAATTAAAAATTCAGTTAGTCCAGTATCAAAGCACAATGAGTTGCTTGCAAGTCACTGAGACGATCTCAGGTCTAAGAAACACTTATACTTATATCCCATCAGAGATATTCTCGACAGCAGAATACTCTGTCAGAATGCTCTAGAGTTGGTCACGTTCAATGATGATGTATCCTTACATCTCACCTGTATGCCATACTAGTATCTCCGCACTCCTTGGTTAAGAGGACAACCAACCCATATGGCCTACAGCGACCTATGCTCGATAGAAGCTGTCATCCTTATTAACAGCCTATCATTTGATCGTGAACAGTTTTAAGGACTAATCGATAAATCCTCTCTTTATCGAACCTAAATAGTCCTAAGAATTTCATCACAACAACAGAGTTCATTAGAAGATAAAAATTTATGATGAAAATATCAAAAATATATTTTATTTATTAATAAATTAATTACAATACAAGGTTGCTCAACCGTCAACAGGCTGACGATTGACTTTTGGAATATATTTTCTAACAACTCCCACTTGTCCTAAAGCTACTCGGTACAGTATCTAATACCCATCTTCAACTTGTGGTTGTCGAACTCCTTTATCACCAGGGCTTTAGTGAAGGGATTGATCAGGTTCTCCTTTCCATCGATCTTCTAAAGGTCGATGTCACCTCGATCCACGATCTCTCAGATCAGATGGAAGCAGTGCAAAATGTGCTTCGTCCGCTGGTGTGCTTTGGGTTCCTTTGCTTGAGCAATAGCACCAGTACTATCGTAGTAGAATATGACCGAACCATCAAGGGAGGGTGCTACTCCGAGCTCGATGATGAATTGTCTCAGCCACACAGCTTTTTTCACGGCATCCGATGCTGCTTGAAACTCTTCCAGCAGATGGCTCCATCATTCAGAGTAAAGATATAACCCAACACGCTTCTGCTGTCATCATGGTCAAATTGAAAGCTGGAGTCTATGAACCCCACAAGTTTCAGATCTGGCTCGTCATAAACCAACCATTGATCCTTAGTATTTTTCAAATACTTAAGGATAGCTTTAACTACTTTTTAGTGATTTTCTCCAGGATCAGATTGGTATCTACTCACTACTCCTAGTGAGTATGCCACATCTGGTCTTGTACATGTCATGGCATACATGATAGATCCCACGACCGAAGCATATGGGACTCTACTTATATACTCTCTCTCTTCAGGAGTTATCGGACAATCCTTCTTAGAGAGAAAAATTTCATGGTCTATCGGTAGATAGCCCTTCTTGAAATTCTCCATGCTGAACCTCTTCAGCACAGTATTTATGTACGTGGACTGGGATAACCCAAGCATCTTTTTTGGAGAACTACGATGACAACCAAACTTTTATTTTTTGTAGTGCGGGGATGTCATTCTCGATTCAGAGAATGTCATCCACGTACAAAATAAAGAATACCACAACTGGACCATTTGCCCATTTATAGATGCAGGGCTCTTCTCCGTTCTTAACGAAGCCATACATTTTGATCACCTTATCAAAATACATGTTCCAACTCCGAGAAGCTTGCTTCAATCCATAAATAGATCTCTGAAGTTTGCACACCTTGGACTTATCTGTGGATGTAAACCCCTCAGGTTGTATCATATACACCTCTTCGGTCAGCTCTCCATTCAGAAAAATTATCTTTACATCCATCTGTCAGATCTCATAATCCAGATGGACAGCTATTGCAAGCATTATCCGAATGAATTTGAGCATTACCACAGGGGAGAACGTCTTGTTATAGTCAATACCATAATGTTGACAATACCATAACATCCACCTTTCCATCTGTGCCCCTCTTTCTTTTGAAGACCCATTTACACCCAATGGATTTAGCCCCTTCAGGTGGGTCAACCAATGTTCATACATCATTGACCTTCGTAGACTCCATTTTGAATTTCATGGCTTCAAGCCATTTTTTGGAATTAGATCTCTGTATTGCATCTATATAGGTGATTGGATCCTCATCATTCTCATCGAGTTCGATGGGATCACCGTCCCGGATCAAGAAACCATAGTATTTGTCCGGATAATGCGGTACTCTATCGGATCACCTTAATGGTGCAGGTACATTGGGCTCTGGATCTGATCTAATCAAATCCAACTCAGGTTCAGCTATTGGTGTCAGTCCTTCTACCTGTAGAACTTCATCAAGTTCAACCTTAGAGGCAACTATTCCTTCACCAAGAAATTCTTTTTCTAAAAAGATTGCCTTAAGACTGACGAACACCTTTTGTTTATCAACTAGGTAGAAAAAATATCCTTTGATCTCTTTGGGGTACCCTATGAATGTGTATTTGTCAGACCTAGATCCAAGTTTATCTATAACTAACCGTTTGACATAGGCCGGGCACCCCCAGACCCTAAGGTGTGAAAGTGCTGGCTTACGTTCTGTCCATATCTCATATGGAGTCTTAATTACAGACTTACTTGAAATCCTATTTAACAAATAACAGACCGATTCGAGTACATATCCCCAGAAAGATATCAGCAAGCTGGCAAAATCCATCATGGATCGAACCATGTCAAACAGAGTCTGATTTCTCCTTTCAGATACACCATTATGTTGTGGTGTTCCTAGAGGAGTCCATTGGGAGAAAATTCTATTTTCTCCTAGATATGTGAGAAACTCACCAGAAAAGTATTCTCCTCCTCGATCAGACCGAAGAGTTTTAATACTCTTTCTATTTTATTTTTCTACTTCACTTCATAATCGTTTGAACATTTCAAATGAATCCGACTTATATTTCATCAGATAGATATATCCATATCTGGATAGATCATCCGTGAAAGTGATGAAGTAAAAATATCCATCTCTAGCACTTGTGCTCATGGGCCCGCATATATCTGTATGTACTAGGCCCAAGAGCTTAGTAGCTTTCTCACCTTTTTTAGTAAAAGGTGACTTGACCATTTTACTAAGAAGACAGGACTCACAGGTTGGAAGTGATTCACAATCACTGATTTTAAGAATTTCCTCTTGAGTCAACCTGTTTATCCTGTTTTTGTTTATATAATCTAGCCTATAATGGCACAAGTAGATATCTGATACACTATCTAATTAAGGGTGCTTGCCAATAGAATAGACTACGTTAACAGGTTGTGATAACATATACATATTATTGTTCAAATATTCACAAAAAATAATAACACCATTCATAATGATATTACAAACTTATTTCTTTATTGAAATTTCATAATCATTTTTGGCCAGAAGGCCTACAGAAATAATATTTAAAAAGAAATTGGAACAGAAATGACAATCATTAAGAACAACGGTATGGGACTCAAATATAAGTTTCAAGATTTCTAATGCTAAAACTAGAACTGATCTTTCATCTCCAATGTTCAGGAACCTCTCGCCTTGCTCGAATCTCCTACTGACCTGCAACCCCTGCAACGAATTGCAAATATGGTAAGCGCTACTGGTATCCAATATCTAGTCAGTTATATCACAAATACAGAAATTACAAAGAGTTATCATATAAATACCTTGCCCAACAGCAGCTTGCTTCTTTCTCTACCTGTTTGGATCCAGGGAGGCAATGTACTGAGGACAATTCCTATTTCAGTACCCCCGCTTCTTGCAAAAGAAGCATTCAGTTTGACTCTTATCGGGCTTGATCTTTCTGGTCTGGCCTTGCACTGATGTCCCAGCCTGAACTTGCACCTTCTTCACTTTCTTCTTCTTATTCTTTTTCTCTTTCTTAAAGGATCGAGAACCAGAAGATGAACCTCCCACTAAGTTCACCGACTCTTTATGGAGTTGGTGATCCTTCTCAAAGTTCTGAAGCAACCCCAGTAACCCATGATAGTTTACTTCAGGCTTTATCATTTTATAATGAGTGAGGAATGGGAGATAAGACTTGGACAGCGAGTTAAGTATTGCATCTTTTCCAAGCTGCTCATGCAAGAGAAAATCGAGCTTGCTCAAATGCTCCATCAGCTCGATCATATACAATACATAATCAGTGACAGAGGCACTATCTCGTATTTTGGTATTGAAAATGGCACAACTAATCTTGTACCTCTCCACATCATCAGATGTGCCAAAGGCATCCTCCAACACTTGAAGCATGTCCTTTGGCTAGCCGTCTCAAATCTGCGATTGAACTCATTGCTCATGGTAGCCAGCATGATGCAACGCACCGTGATTCAATCACTGAGCCACTTCTGGTAAGTGTCTCTGACTGTTCCACGTGCATTGGCAGCTGACTCCTCAGGTGCAGGATCTGTTATCACATATAGGATCCATTCATGCCCCAGGACTATCTTCAACTTTCGGTACCAGCTATCGAAGTTGGATCCCACCAACTTATCATTGTTCAACAATGATCGGAGCGATAAGGAAGTGGCTATATCTGCACAAAAGAAAATCATAACCTAATTAGTAATTGATTCATTAAACCTAAAGATTTGGACTTTAATCAAAAGGTTTCTCCCACTATTTTATTCGAATTGGTAGCCTCTACCTCCAATTTAAGGAATTATCCTAATTTCTTAGTGGGTACTAGAATCCACTTAGACTGCACACAAACCCAACTTTGGTTGGCCAACCCATGTACATCTAAGGGTAGGTTCATAACCAATTATTTCTCTAAACAATTTATAGTAATTTTAATTTTGTCCCAGTTTCTAATCAGTAGGCTTTGGCCTCTACTAAAAGATCTAGTTAGATCCAACCATTAACATGACCATACTTGGCCCATCTAGCCAATGAATGATTAGGCCCAACTTTGGTTGGCTAACCTAACCACCATTTAGAAAGATGCAGTCAAGAAATCATATTATAAATGATAATTTCATCAGCCGATAAGCACCAGGCCTTTAGGCCTCCAATGATTATCCAACTGATGGACCCATTATCATCCACTTAATGGGAGGCTATGATCTAGTTATCACCATAACTATTTCATTTTAAGGATCTAACAATTTTAAAAGATTTAATTAATTTAGAGGAGGAGGTCAGATGAACCAACTTATCATGATCCTCCCACTGGATTCACCAAGTCAGCTTAAGGGAGACCATTAAAAGGGCTGGTCTAGGAGCACCTAAATCAGTCACACTGATTTACCTAGCTGATATGGGTCAGCTCGAATAGTCAAGTGATCCGATCAAAATATAATTTTACCAAGAGGCCAGGTAAGTTCGATCGGTGGGAGGGTCTGCCAAAGCTTGCTTTAGACACCATCAGAAATGGCCAGATAAGTGGGCTGCCAATTAAAAATCATCAGTCTGATTTATCTTGGATACCAACTGATTTAATTAGTTTCGATTAGATCAACCTAACAGTTCGTGCTAGACCGCTTAGCCAAGAATCAAGTCTATTTGATTCTCGTTAAGGATATGGACTTGACCAACTACAACTATTGTAATTGATCTAGAGAATCCTTGACCTAATCTAAGACAACAATTGATTAGATTTAGTCAATTCTCTAATTAAGTATATCTTTAATCTAACTTTAGGTCTAACCCAATTAATGGATCTAATTCTCACTAACCCATTAATCCAATATGTTATGGTTTGTGTCTTAGGTTCTTCAATTCACAATCCTAGAACCTAATCAAACAACTTCTTAATTCTCAATTAAATTTTGGACTGAGGGTGGGGGTTCAAATTTTTGAAAATAATTTTTATATTTGTAAAATATTTTTACAACATGGTTCTACCAATCAAGTTGTATGTTTGATTCATAATCAAAATGCAAGTGAAATAAGCATGAAACTACTTTAGATCTAATCTAAACAGGTTCATGTAATTGAAACAATTTCAACTTTAAACTGCATAAATTTCTCAAATAAATATATGATGGTCGAGCCGGCTCTTCATTGAAGTCGAGTTGGCTTGACGATGTTTCGCCCGAACATCAGTTCTGTCTGCTTGAGAGAACCGGCTCGAATCAGTACCGAGCCAGCTCGATTAATCCCCAAGCCGGCTCGATTGTGTGCCCGAGCCAGCCTGACTGGTTTCAGCAGAACTGTCAATGGTTCTTTGCATGAGAATTATTAACAAAGAGATTTTATTTTAGATTTAAACATCTTTTAAATCTAATAAATCATAAATTTAATCTAAATCACATCTAATAAATTTATGATTAAAGATAGATCTACACGGACTAGGACAACCTTTGCACTGTTCGTGATTGATCTAAAAATTTTAATTTTAGATTTAACAATCAGATTATAAATTAAATCTAATTTAAAAAATAATCTAAGCATGTATAAATAATCATGTAATAAACAACCTAGGCTCTGATACCAATTGAAGGAACCAGATTTAGGGTTTCAGGGTTAGATCTTGAAACTTTTTCAAGATCAGGCAGCGGAAGATTAAAATAAATAAAAATTTATCTTATAAAATTAGAAAATTTTTAGATCTAAGATCTTATTATATGATTATTATATAGTATTAAATTAAAAATTAAAATATAAAGAGCAAAAACTACATGTTGATCATATCAACATGTTTCTATACTACATCTAATGTATGTAAAATATAATAGATCAAATCTATTACCTTGCAAGTTAGATGTTCTAACTTTGTTGATCCGGGCTTGAGGATGATGTTGCAAGCCGCACATACATCTGACCTTTAGGAGTCGTTCACACGAGCCCACGAATCACGATCAAAAATTCTGGTCCAAAAAATCAGCACAGTATGCTAGTATTGTGCTGATCCTTCTTCGATGGTCGATCAGATGTCTCTTTCTTCTTGATTTGGACTCTTTCAAAAATGAAAAGTAGGAGAAGAAGTTTTAGATGTGAGACACTCTCAGAAAACTCACAGATGGAGGAAGGAAAGAGGTTAACTCAGCAACCCTAGAAGAAGACCCTCTTCTTCTTCTCTTTGCTCTAACTCAAACAATTAGTTTTGTATCTATTATATCTCCACGCCCCAAAACTCTTTCTCTCTGATTTTCACATGCCCCAAAGGTCTCTCAATACTCTGTAATTCATGAAAATTTTTTCAAGAAATTCATCTTAAATCAAAAGATATAAAGAATCCTTGTCTAGGTCAAATACCTAGTCAAGAAAAATCCAAACAGGGCAAGATAAGGGGTGCCCAACTCTTGGGTGCCCCCTCCTTTTTCTACCATGGACCACCCGCAAAGAGAACACAATATATGCCATAAAAATTCATAAAATCTCAAAAAAATTTGGGTAAAATCAGTGCCATAAGGAAAGAGTTTTGGTTTCCTAAAATTTTATCTCATAGAATTTGAAATTCAAACTAATTCCTACTTTGACTTGGTCCACAACCACATTCCATGTAAGAGAGAAAGAGTGAAAAGCTTTGGGCATGTGTGAAGGCTTAGGAGAGAAGGTTTTTTCGCACAAAATAAAAGAGAGTGGGCATGGGGGGCTAAGGTGGCGCAAGGTGGAATCCTAGTCTTACTAGAGTTCAATCTATGACTTGTTCAAATTTGATTTCTCAAATTAAAATCAAATCAATCTAATTAAAATAGATCTTAATCTAATTAAAAATCTAATTTAATCAAATTAAATTAGATTTAAATCTAATTTAATTTTTTAATCGAATTAGAAATAAGGTTGACTCAAGTTCTAATTGAACTAGGACTAGTTTTTTCTTGCACTTGGCTTATCCAATAAATCAATTGAACTTGATCCAATCAAGTCCAAACTAAATCTAATTAAATTATATTTAATTAAATATAATCTCAACCCATTGACTTAATCAAATTAAATCAATTAATAATCAAATTGCTAATCGATCTTCCTGCAACACTTGCACTAGGTTAAATATCAATCATATTGATCGTTTAACCCTAGAATAATTTTTAATCGTTGATCAACCATCCGATCGGATTGTGAACTCTAATGTGTGTGACCTCATAGGTCCAAACCTAAATCGATAGTATAGAAATAAATTTTTGTACCAATCGAAGTAATCATCTAGCAATGGTACCCGACGGTCGGATAGGTCGAATGTGTAGAACAACATCCTTAGAACCCATGCGGATATAGTTTCCATATAATTCATCTCCTTGATCAAAATGCTCATAGGATATCTCAGAGTTCAACTGTCAACTCTGATCAGGTTGTCCATATTGTATTTCAAAATATCAAATCCATCTGATGGATTACCCTGGCCAAGGTTTTGCTAAATTGAAATATAGTGACTCATTCTTCACCAACTCTTGGAGTGGTCAATTCCATCTTGATCACACTCTGACTTCTCAAGTACTTAACTATGCTCAGAAGCCTTCCATCACTGAATTAAAAATTTAGTTAGTCCAGTACCAAAGCACAGTGAGTTGTTTGCAAGTCACTGAGGTGATCTCAGGTCTAAGGGATACTTAAACCTATATCCCATCAGAGATATTCTCGACCACAGAATGCTCTAGAGTTGATCACGTTCAATGATGATGTACCCTTACATCTCACCTATATACCATACCAGTGTCTCCACACTCTTTGATTAAGAGGATAACCAACCCATATGGCCTACAGCGACCTATGCTCGGTAGAAGCTATCGTCCTTATTAACAGCCTATCATTTGACCGTGAATAATTTTAAAGACTAATCGATAAATTCTCTCTTTATCGAACCTAAATAATCCTAAGGATTTCATCACAACAACAGAGTTCATTAGAAGATGAAAACTTATGATAAAAATACCAAAAATATATTTTATTTATTAACAAATCAATTACAATACAAGGTTGCTCAACCGTCATAGGCTGATGATTGATTTTTGGGACATATTTTTCAACAAACCTATGTGGTATACAATGACCTACACTTGATGAACATCATTGTCCCTTAATGACATATCATTTGGTCGCAAACATGTTTAAGAACTATTTGATAAATCTTTCTTTATCGATTGTCTTATAATTCTAGAAACTTCATTACAACACAAGAGTTCTAATAAGGAGGATGTATACCTTGTGATGAATTATATCAAAATTTTTTTATTATTTTATAATTTAGATATAAATTATAAAGAGCACAATCATCCAATGATTGATTTTAGAACATATTTTCTAACACCCCATAGATTAAGCCAATGATTTTAGAGACATGATAAGATCATACCAGTGAGATCTAAATCTTTGATAGCTCTGATCTAAAATATTTTTAGTCGTTGGTTCATTGAATTGGAGATCAATGATATCAGAAAGACTGGTACATCCTCTATATGCTCGATGGAGAGGATGGTTGATCTCACAATCACTTGTATGTGACACTAATACAAGGATATGGGTGCTCATTAAAGAATGAGTTCACTGAATTGACCAATGAGAGAACATCTAATGAAGCTTTATTTACATATCAGTAGATTATTCTCTAGTAAGAGTTGTGCAAGTGATCCTTAGATCTGAGATCATCATAGTACCTTATGTACATGAATTCATATTTTGGTTCACTCTCTAGTTTGATTCTCTGATCCTTGTGTAAGATATTTTGGATGTGGTGAAGTATGCATGGAGGTTGTGAGTGGTCAATAGAAGATCGATCACTCCTAATAAGGAAGCGAACATCCTATGTGATCTCACAGATCGATGATTCAAGAAGTCTTTAACCAAAGCAGGATGATAATTAAAAAAAAAATTTTAATATATTATCAACTGAATCATTACCTTCTGATCGAGATACATATAGATGCGCATTTGATTTTGACATGATTCTATATCTATTGCTCATCTGGGATGTTGTATGACTGAAAGATTGAATTGCATGATAAATTACCATTGAAAGATAATTTTGATATTTTTATCAAATTTTATCTCTTTCGGATAATCATGATATATTACTAGATGTCAATCTTGACTTATGAACTCACAAAAATTAAAAAAAATTAATTTAAAAATTAATTAAAAATAATTTTAATTAATTGATGCAATTGGACTGACCTAATCTAATCAGATTAGGATTAGGTCAAGAGCTTAGATCCACTACTGACTAGATTTGAAACCCAATGGATCACACACTTTAAAATTTGATCTTGATCTAATTTTATTTAAACTTATTATAAGTTCTAAGGGTTAATTTGATATGCTAACACATTGTGTTAACTCAAGTTTCCAATTTGGTTAGCTCAATGTGTTTGAGCTAGACTTAGCCTGTTCTCTTGAACCTAATTAGATTAGATCCATATTTAATTGATTTCTTGTCTTTTCATGAAAGTACTTCATATGTGAAAGAGAATCTTCATGCTACCCACCTGAATTCAATGCCAAAATTTATGGGTGTAGTAAAAGAAGAGTCTTTCTTTTAATATATCTCTTTGTTTTCCACCCCATTTATTTCTTTCACAAACCATTAATATATGATATTTATGGGTACAAAAGAGGAAGAGTTTTTCTACACTTGAGACTCCTCCACACCATTTATTCTTGCATGAGGATTCATTTTTTCATGTGAGAAGGTGGAGCACCAAGAGTTGGCATCCCTTGGGAGACCCATGCACCTCTTCATTTTCTATTTATAAGGGATGCCTCTTATAGATTTTGGAGTAGATACCCTGACATTTAGGCATGGGGTAAGTGAGGATTAAGTAAAAAAATTCTAAAAAAATTTTAAAAAAATAGAAAGAGAGAGAAGAAGAGAGAAAAAGATAAGTGAGGATTGCTTGACCTAAGATTTGATTTTTCTATATTTTGGAGTGCAAAACCAAACTCTAGGTGGTGAGATATCTTGAGAAGAGATTCTTGGCATGATCCTAATGTAGGAATCAAAGGCAAATAGGAAGTGATGTGATTTATTCTTGGAGAAGGACATCAGTAGTGTTCTTGTGAAGAAAGACTGCAGTACTATTTTGATTGGAAAGAACCTTGATCATCTTCCATGTGGACCATCATTGGAGGGCTTCTATTTTGGAGCCTTATGAAGATCATTTTGCCATCTGATCATCTTCTTGAGAAAGTATAATTTCTACTCTTATGCATGCTTAAATGGTTTGATTGGAGTCTACAAGGTGATTCTAGGATTTGAATTTTGGTATGCTGGTTTTAAGTGTTAAAACTCTTTTTATGCATGTTAAAATTTTTTGAAATCCATATTTTATTATGTGATCAAAATTCAACAGTGATATTAGAGCCATCTTTGTTAGATTCAATCAAATAGATACTATTGTTATAGTATAGATATGATCTGATTCATATGATGCCGAAATATTCTATCAATTTTTTGCATCGATCTTAAAATTAAAAATTATTTTTGACCATGATTTAAGTATGACATTAAATTTTAGTGGTTAAATTTTAAATTTATCATACTTTAAAATTTTATGATTCATGATAGATTGATGTTTGAATCAATTTTATTAGGGTGTATCATTTCTAGCTTATTATTGACTTGGTCATGCCTAATATGATTAGGATTTAGATGTTGATTCAATTTGTTGACTCAGGTTAAATTTGACATATGAATGGGACCAAAGGGTTGAGTCCAGATCATTGTCAAATGGTATTGGCTCAAGTGTTGAATCAAAGTATACCCATACATGATTCTAGTAATCATAATTTTTGGCATAGTTATATGAATGATATTACAACTTGAATAGCATGTTATATAGCATGATATGATATATAAAAATTATTTTCATTCTTTTTATATGCATATTACATATGATCTAAGTATTAGGATGTGTTAGAGACCAATTTAAAATCTTTATTAAAAATTATATTAAGTTGTAGTGTCGGGATTCACTTGCTAAACGAATGTCGGATTCATTGATCAGTTGGTGTCTAGAAAAATATTAAAAGTGGTTATTTAATTAGATCTATTTACTTATCTAGCCAAATTATTGATGTCTAAGAAAAGTATCAGGGAGCCTCCCACCTACTTACCTAGCTAATCTGATTTATTGAGTTTCAAATTTGGATTGCTTAGTGATGTAGACATTACATGTGCCTTCATTCATGCTAAGCTAATATCATGTCAAAAACTATAGTAAGTTTGTTGTACAACCACAAGACTTACCATGAAGATTGATATGGGGTTGTCTTAGTACATATTTGATGCTTACAGTATTTTGGATATGTTGCTTTGTTGTACAACGACAAGGGCAGCATCATTCAGATATGACTGTATAAAAATAAAGGATCTAACTTAACTAAAATATTATAGTTTATTATGTAACCACAAGACTATGAATATTTTAGAGGCAGGAAGATGTTGAGAGTTGATGAGATGTAATTGAAAAGGAGTTTTCTATCTTTAAACTCATGAAAGTTTGTTGTGCAACCACAAGACCTTTTGTGAGGAATTAGGATTTCAACCCTACTAAAAAAACTAATAGGATTTCTCACTTATTATAGGAGAGGGCTATAGTATTTGATAAACTAATGGAAGTAATAATTAGATAAAAGACCTAATCTAGTTGTACATGTCATCATAAGTTATCCGTTTATATTGGTTCCTTGCTATTGTAGATTAATCTACACAATGGCATCCTCACTTTCACTACGTGGCATATTTGATGCCAACAAGTTGATCGGATCCAATTATGTGGACTGATTGAAGAACCTGAGAATTATTCTCACACAAGAGAAAGTTTTCTATATTCTGGATACCCCTGCACTCGATATGATTGATAAAGATGCAACTGAGGAGAAAAGGGCTACATACAAGATGTGCCAAGATGATAGTGTGACTGTCAAATGTGTCATGCTTGTCTCTATGAGCAATGAGCTTTCGAGGCAACATGAAGGTATGGATGTTCCGTCCATACTCCTTAATCTAAAAGAGTTATATAGAGAACAAAGTTAGACTGCTAGATATAAGATATCTAAGTAGTTGTTCCATGCCAGAATGAGTGAAGGCATATCCGTGCAGACTCATATCCTAAAGATGATTGATCTGATCACTCGTCTGGGACAGTTAGATTTTGCAATGAATGGTGAGCTTAGTCAAGATCTAATCCTGCAGTCACTCCTTGATTCTTTCTCACAGTTTGTTATAAACTATCATATGAACAAACTGAACACCAACCTGCTTGAGCTGCTCAATATGTTAAAGATAGTAGAGAGCCATTTCATGGGTGAAAAGGCTCCAGTTCTTCTTATGGATAAGATCTTCAAGAAGAAAGACAAGAAGAATTTTAAGAAAAAGTTGAACCCTAAGACTAGCATCTCCAAGAAGAAAGCGAAAAAAGTCTCCGTTAAGGATACCTGTTATCAGTGTCGCAAAGAAGGGCGCTAGAAGAGAAACTGCAAGGACTACTTTATAAGTTTGAAGCACAAGGAAACAAATGTTGCTAAATATTTATATATGATATAAACAAACTTATCATTAAGTACTTCAACTTCAAATTCTTAGATATTAGATATCATCTATAGTTCACACATTTGCAAGTCGTTACAGGGTCTGTAGGACATAAGGAGTCTGAATTAAGATAATTTTGTACTGTTCGGCATTAGTGGAGAGTCCATCTAGATCGAAATCATAGGAACGAAGCTGTTGAAGTTGCCTTTGGATAAAATTTTCGAATTAAAAGACTATTATTATGTCCCTAACATTGTTAGAATATTATTTCTATACCTATGTTACTAGAACAAGATTTTGAAATAAGAGGAAAGAGCAATAGTTGCTCTCTTTATTTTTCTAATGAATGTTACGCAAATACTTTTATTGATAATGATCTTTTATTCTTATTACTTAATGATAATATTATTCATGATAATATTCTTCATGTTAATCAAATGAAGAAAAGAAAGAGAGAAGATGTGAATGCCACATATCTCTGGCATTGTCCATTTGGCTATATCAATAAGTCAAGGATTAACAAGTGATACAAAAAAAAGTTCTTTGATCTTTATGATTTTGAATCATATGTGTTGGGCATAAAATACCCTCGACTGAAGTTCTTGGCAGGGTCGACCCTCGCGAGTCTCTTCCGACTTCCGACAACTGTTGGGAAGAATCCGCCCGGGCTCCTACGGGAGTCGGACTCCGTCTACGACTTCTGCAGCAAGGAGGACTTCGCCCGGACTCCTACGGGAGCCGGGCTCCGTCCACGACCCCAAGGGGGACTCCGCCTGGACTCCTACGGGAGCTGGGCTCCGCCCATGACTTCAACCGCAAGGACTCCGCCCGGACTCCTACGGGAGCCGGGCTGCGTCGCCAACTTCAACTGCTGGTAAGCTCCGTCCGGACTCCAACGGGAGCCGGACTTCGCACCTGACTTTGATTGCAGGAGGACTTCGCCCGGACTCCTACGGGAGTCGGGCTCCGTCCACGACCCCAAGGAGGACTCCGCCTGGACTTCTACGGGAGCCGGGCTCCACCCACGACTTCAACCGCAAGGAGGACTCCGCCCAGACTCCTACGAGAGTCGGGCTCCGTCGCCAACTTCGACTGCTGGTAAGCTCCGTCCGGACTCCTACGGGAGTCGGACTTCGCACCCGACTTCGATTGCAGGAGGACTTCGCCCGGACTCCTACGGGAGCCAGGCTCCGTTCGCGACCCCAAGGGGGACTCCGCCTGGACTCCTACGGGAGCCGGGCTCCGCCCACGACTTCAACCGCAAGGAGGACTCCGCCCGGACTCCTACGGGAGCCGGACTCCGTCGCCAACTTCAACTGCTGGTAAGCTCCGTCCGGACTCCTACGAGAGCCAGACTTCGCACCTGACTTTGATTGCAGGAGGACTTTGCCCGGACTCCTACGGGAGCCAGACTCCGTCCACAACCCCAAGGGAGACTCCGCCTGGACTCCTACAGGAGCCGGGCTCCACCCACGACTTCAACCGCAAGGAGGACTCCGCCCGGACTCCTACAGGAGTCAGGCTCCATCGCCAACTTCGACTGCTGGTAAGCTCCGTCCGGACTCCAACGGGAGCCGGACTTCGCACCTGACTTTGATTGCAGGAGGACTTCGCCCAGACTCCTACGGGAGCCAGGCTCCGTTCGCGACCCCAAGGGGGACTCCGCCTGAACTCCTACGGGAGTCGGGCTCCACCCACGACTTCAACCGCAAGGAGGACTCCGCCCGGACTCCTACGGAAGCCGGGCTCCGTCGCCAACTTCAACTGCTGGTAAGCTCCGTCCGGACTCCTATGGGAGCCGGACTTCGCACCTGACTTTGATTGCAGGAGGACTTCGCCCGGACTCCTACGGGAGTCGGGCTCCGTTCGCGACCCCAAGGGGGACTCCGCCTGAACTCCTACGGGAGCCAGGCTCCACCGACGACTTCAACCGCAAGGAGGACTCCGCCCGGACTCCTACGGGAGCCGGGCTCCGTCGCCAACTTCAACTGCTGGTAAGCTCCGTCCGGACTCCTACGGGAGCCGGACTTCGCACCTGATTTTGATTGCAGGAGGACTTCGCCCGGACTCCTACGGGAGCCGGGCTCCATTCGCGACCCCAAGGGGGACTCCGCCTGGACTCCTACGGGAGCCGGACTCCGTCCACGACTTCTACCACAAGGAAGGCTCCGTCCGGACTCCTACGGGAGTCGGACTTCATCACCAACTTCTACTGCAGTTCTTGGCAGGGTCGATCCTCACGAGTCTCTTCCGACTTCCGACAACTGTTGGGAAGACTCCGCCCGGGCTCCTACGGGAGCCGGACTCCATCCACGACTCCAAGGAAGACTCCGCCCGGACTCCTACAGGAGCCGGACTCCTCCTACGACCCCCAACTGCAAGTAGACTACGTCCGGACCTCTGCGGGAGTCGGACTCCGCCTCCTATTCCGACTGCAAGAAGACCTCGCTATCAACTCCAACCAAACTTCGGCCGACAAGTCTGGACCCCCTGACAGGCCGTATTAATGGCCACGATTCTGCTCCACTCCCTACGGTGGATCCTGCGTAGCTCCATTACCCCCTGACAAGCCGTATTAACGGCCACGATTCTGCTCCACTCCCTGCGGCAGATTCTGTGCGATTCCACCACTCCCTGACAAGTCACGACAGCGGATGCCGCTCCACTCCCCATAACTGATTCCACGTGACGAGCCACAGTGATAGCCACGATCCCGCTCCACTACCCTCCGCAATAAATTCCTCCTGACTCTGGACGGCCGATGACCGGACGGTTACAGGCGTCACTATCAATTTGTTGCCCCCTCCGTCTATAAAAGGGGAACCCGAGATACGTTATTCGATAAGCCCTCATTTTTACCTAAAAACTCTGCTAAAATTTTCGTTCGAGCACTCCATTCTTGTTGAGGCAGAGAACTGACTTGAGCGTCGGAGGGTCTTGCTGGAGCAACCCCACCTCCGGTTTAGACTTCTTTTGCAGGTCCCGACGGCGATCGCAACTCCCTCGACTCCAGCTTCTCCGGCACAAGCGAATTTTTGCACCAACAGGATTGGCGCTAGAGGAAGGGGCTGAACCTTCGCGGTACCCTTATTCTTAAAGGAGCGCTCAACGGAGCCGCCTCCGGCCATCTTCTCCGACACCCGCTCCTCCTTTCTCCCCCCCCGCTGGGTCCTCGCTCGGTTTCTTCTCGCAAAGCATCCTCACAGCTACCCACGGTCTCTGCAGCCATGTCTCGGGCCCCAGTCTCGCCTCTGGTTTCTCGGACCCTGCATCCTCCAGCAATGGTCGCCGGCATGGAATGGCCGGACAATCGGCCTCTGATGGATCTCGCCAACACCATCTCGGGGGGATCCCGGCAGGAAGCAATCAACATACCACCCGTATCCCCCAAGCGATGGAAGACTGAAGAGCCCATAACCTTCGCTGAAGAAGATGCCCAGGGAGTCCAATTCCCTCATAATGACGCGGTCGAAGTTTCTCTGAATATAGCAAATTACGACGTCCGTCGCATTCTCATCGACAATGGAAGCTCGACCGACATCTTGTTCTTCGACATCTTTTCAAGAATGTCCATCCTCGACGGCCATTTGAGACCGATTAGCTCCCCTCTGGTAGGGTTCACCGGTGACGCTGTTCCGACGGAAGGAATGATAGCTTTGATTGTGGTCGCAGGTCGACATCCAAGGCAATCCAGGGCTCTGGTGAATTTCTTGGTGGTGAGGGCGCCATCAGCCTACAATGCAATTCTCGACCGACCTGGCCTCAATGCTCTCCAAGCCGTTGTGTCAACCTACCATTTGAAGTTGAAATTCCCCACCAGCTAGGGGATCAGAGAGGTCCGGAGAGACCAAGCCCTGGCCAGGCACTGCTACAGCATAGCCTTGCAAGGAGGCGACCAATCTGGCCCCTGTCCCGTTGATGGGTTGGATGCGCGCGATGACCTCACCGAAGAGAGGGCACCCCGATTAAGGATCTGATACCAATCCCTTTGAACGACGGGAATGCGGAGCATGTAGCGATGATCGGCTCCAACCTGGAGGGGAGGTGCGGACGCATCTCATCAATTTTCTACGAAGGAATGCGGACGTTTTTGCTTGGGTTCCGGCAGATATGCCAGGGATTGACGCGGAAGTCATGGAGCATCGCCTGGCCGTCGATCCAAAGCATCGACCGACGAAAGAAAAAATCCGAAGTCATGCATCGGAGAGGCAGAAGGCGATAGCCAAAGAAGTGGACAAGCTCCTTAAAGCCGGATTCATTAAGGAAGTCAATTATCCTGATTGGATTTCCAATGTTGTCCTGGTCAAAAAAGCAAACGACAAGTGGAGGATGTGCATAGACTTCAAAAAGCTGAATAAGGCCTGTCCAAAGGACAGCTACCCCCTTCCCAGAATCGATCAACTGGTGGACGCGACCTCGGGCCATGAGCTCCTCACCTTCATGGATGCGTTCTCCGGCTACAATCAAATCAGAATGGCACCGGAAGACGAAGAAAAGACCGCTTTCATTACTAATCGTGGCCTTTACTGTTACAGGGTCATGCCTTTCGACCTCAAAAATACGGGCGCAACTTACCAGCGGTTGGTGAACAAAATCTTCAAGGAGCAGATCGGCCGTAACATGGAGGTCTACGTGGATGATATGCTTGTAAAAAGCAAATCTTCCAGAGATCACGTCACCGACCTCGAGGAGACCTTCGATGCTCTCCGAAAATATAGAATGAAGCTGAACCCAACTAAATGTGCTTTTGGGGTAACCTCAGGAAGGTTCCTAGGCTTCATAGTGTCGGGGCATGGGATCGAGGCCAATCCAGAGAAAATTCACGCCATCCAGGAGATGGCCGCCCCAAAGTCGATAAAAGAGGTTCAGCGCCTCACGGGGAGGATAGCGGCCCTGAATCGCTTCGTCGCAAGGTCGGTCGAGCGGTGTTTACCCTTCTTTCAAACCCTCAAGCAGCCCAAGAACTTTCGTTGGACCTCTGAGTGCCAACAGACGTTCGAGGAGCTAAGGAGCTACCTCGTCTCACCCCCGCTGTTGGCAAAGCCGGAGCCTGGGGAAGAACTATTTTTATATCTGGCAGTCTCTCCCATGGCCCTCGCGGCCGTCCTTGTCAAAGAAGAGGCGAAGGTCCAGCGACCGATCTACTACGTCAGCCATGCTTTGAGGGACGCCGAGACCAGGTACACCAAATTAGAAAAACTAACTTACGCCTTGTTGATCGCAGCCCGGAGGCTCCGGCTCTATTTTCAAGGACACACCGTGACGCTGCTCACTGATCAATCGATCAAGGCGATCTTGCACCGGGCGGACGCCTCTGGGAGGATGGCAAAATGGGCGATCGAGCTCACAGAATTCGACATCAACTATCGACCCAGGCCAGCAGTGAAGGCCCAAATACTGGCAGATTTCATAGTGGAATGTACTATTCCAGAGGAGGCTGAACCTGAACAAAGCAAAATTGACGACTTGAAGTCCCGATCGGACTCTCCCAAAGAAGAAGCAGATTCCTCTGATCGCTTTTGGACCCTCTATGTGGACGGATCTTCCAACATGTCAGGTGCGGGTGCAGGCTTAATCTTGGTTAGTCCGAAGGAAATCATCGCGGAGTACGCTTTGCATTTTGGGTTCCCCACGATAAATAATGGAGCAGAATACGAAGCCCTGATTGCAGGATTAAGGGTCGCCAAAGAGCTGGGAATAGACCAGCTCTGGGTCTGCAGCGACTCTCAACTAGTAGTGGGACAGGTCAGCGGAAGTTACAAAGCGCGGGAGGACAGTATGGCCAAATACCTTGAAAGGGTAAAGGAGCTCGTCCCCGCCTTTAGCAGCTTCAACATCAAACAGATCCCAAGGTTGGAAAATACCAAGGCTGACCTTCTTTCCAAGCTGGCAACGCTGGCACCGGCCGAACTGCCCAAGGACATCCTTTTTGAAGTTCTAGAGCGCCCGAGTACAGAAGAGTCACGGCCCGTGATGGAGATTGACTACGAGCCCAGCTGGGTCGACCCCCTGATAATCTATCTCAGAGATGGAGTCCTCCCCCAGGATGTGAAAGAAGCTCGGAAGCTCCGGAACCAAGCCTCCCGGTACATCCTTTATGAGGATAAATTGTACAAGAGATCATACTCCTTGCCCCTCTTAAAATGCCTCCGACCTTCGGAGGCTGACTACGCCTTGTGGGAAGTGCTTGAAGGAATCTGCGGAAACCATTTGGGAGCTAGATCTTTATCCCACAAGTTGCTCCGCTAAGGGTATTACTGGCCGACAATGCATCATGATTCAATCGATTATGTCAAAAAGTATGATCGATGTCAGAGGTACGCTAACGTCCAGAGACAGCCCGCCATCGAGCTCACGCCCTTGAGTGCCCCATGGCCTTTTGCACAGTGGGGGATGGACATCCTTAGCCCCTTTCCCATGGCGTCTGGGCAAAGGAAGTTCCTCCTTGTAGTGATCGACTACTTCACCAAATGGGTTGAAGCCGAACCACTAGCGAAAATCACAGAAGCAAAAATGCAGGATTTCATCTGGAAGTCGATCGTGTGTAGGTTCGGTCTGCCTAGAACCCTAATCACTGACAATGGACGACAATTCGCGGGAGCAAAATTTGCCAAATTCTGTGAAAATCTAAATATCTCCCACAACTTCACATCAGTAGCCCATCCTCAGACGAATGGCGAAGCTGAGGTGACTAATCGAACCCTTTTGTAGGGGATTAAGACAAGGCTCGAAAAAGCGAAGGGAACTTGGGCGGATGAACTTTATCATGTGTTGTGGGCGTATCGAACTACCCAGAGGCTACCTATGGGGGAGACCCCCTTTGCTTTAGCTTTCGGTACGGAAGCCGTCATCCCAATCGAGCTTAAACTCCCGCCGGCATGAGTCGTGGCATTCGACGAACATCAAAATTCACAAAATCTTAGAGCCAACCTCGACCTGCTGGAAGAAAGACGGGAGATAGCTCAGGTTCGAATGGCAGCCTACAGACAGAAAGTCGCTCGATATTACAACGTCCGGGTCAAAAACAAAGCCTTTAGAGCAGGAGATCTAGTGCTTCGACGAGCCGCTGTCTCGCAACCTCAGGATCGGGGGAAACTCGTCCCAAACTGGGAAGGACCGTATGAAGTCAAAGAAGTGGTCCGGCCCGAAACTTATTATCTTAAAGAACTCGGAGGAGCCGACCTCCCGCGATCGTGGAGCTCGAAAAACTTACGGATGTACTACCAATAACTTCATTTTAATTAAAAGTTGCATACCTGTATGTCCTTGGACAATTCAAACAAACTGTATCAGAAACGAAGGGGAAACCTCGTCCCGACAAAATCGAAGGCCCGGTTCCATTTAGACCGGATGGGGAGAGAGGCCCGGCAATGCCCATATACGCCCCCACAGCCCTGTTAGGGACAGGTGGAAAATCTCGTCCTAACTTGAGCAAAGTCGAAGGGCCGGTTCCATTTAGACCGGATGGGGGGAGAGGCCCTGCAACGCCCATATGCGCCCCCACAGCCCTGTTAGGGACAGGAGGAAAACCTCGCTCTAACTTGAGCAAAGTCGAAGGCCCGGTTCCATTTAGACCGGATGGGGGGAGAGGCCCGGCAACGCCCATATGCGCCTCCACAGCCCTGTTAGGGACAGGAGGAAAACCTCGCCCTAACTTGAGCAAAGTCGAAGGCCCGGTTCCATTTAGACCGGATGGGGGGAGAGGCCCTGCAACGCCCATATGCGCCCCCACAGCCCTGTTAGGGATAGGAGAAAAACCTCATCCTAACTTAAGCAAAGTCGAAGGCCCGATTCCATTTAGACCGGATGGGAGGAGAGGCCCTGCAACGCCCATATATGTCCCCACAGCCCTGTTAGGGACAAGAGAAAAACCTCACCCTAACTTGAGCAAAGTCGAAGGCCCGGTTCCATTTAGACCGGATGGGGGGAGAGGCCCTGCAATGCCCATATGCGCCCCCACAGCCCTGTTAGGGACAGGAGGAAAACCTCGCCCTAACTTGAGCAAAGTCGAAGGCCCGGTTCCATTTAGACCGGATAGGGGGAGAGGCCCTGCAACGCCCATACGCGCCCCCACAGCCCTGCTAAGGACAGGAGGAGAACCTCGCCCTAGCTTGAGCAAAGTCGAAGGCCCGAACTCCTACGGGAGCCGGGCTCCGCCCACGACTTCAACCGCAAGGAGGACTCCGCCCGGACTCCTACGAGAGCCGGGCTCCGTCGCCAACTTCAACTGCTGGTAAGCTTCGTCCGGACTTCGACGGGAGTCGGATTTCACACCTGACTTTAATTGCAGGAAGACTCCGCCCGGACTCCTACGGGAGCCGGACTCCATCCATGACTCCAAGGAAGACTTCGCCCGGACTCCTACGGGAGCCGGGCTCCATCCATGACTTCAACCGTAAGGAGGACTCCGCCCGGACTCCTACGGGAGCCGGGCTCTGTCGCCAACTTCAACTGCTGGTAAGCTCCGTCCGGACTCCTACGGGAGCCGGACTTCGCACCTGACTTTAATTGTAGGAGGACTTCGTCCGGACCCCTACAGGAGCCGAACTCCCGTAGCCTCGCTGAGAGCGGAGGAAAAATTTCAAGCGAAAAAGAAAAAGGAAGGTGATGGACCACATCGGCGATGATTGAAAAACAAACAACGTCCAAGGTGCAGAGAACCCTGTCACAGCAGGGATTGGGGCTCTCATCAGGAATCCCAGCTCTCAAGAAAACTTTCGATGCAAATCCAAAGTAGGACAACTTCCTCAGGGTGACAGAAGCTCAGGCCTCCGAGCTCATGCCCTGAGGGGGACACCAAGCCTGAATGGCCCCAGGCAAGTCTGCGGTCGCTGACGGAAAGGATGGGTCGATACGATGGCAACCGGACATCTTCGAACGATGCAAAAACTGAAAAGGAGCTCGGCAAGCGACAATTCGACACGAATAAAAGTGCCACCGGTGACCTAAAGACGACGTCAAAAAAAAAGAGAGAGAGAGAGAGAGAAAGAAGAAAGAAGAAGAAAAGATGAAGGAAGTTCGGCAGACAACAAGTCGATGCAAAGTGCAGACGAGGTAACAAAATCTCCTTCTCATTTTTCAATTAACAAGACGTACGTTACAAGACCCGGAGGGCTAGAAAAGAATACATTATTACAAGGCTCGAGAACACGACTTGGAAAGGATACACCGGAGGCCGCTTCAAGCTGCAAACTTCTCTTCCCATTTCTGTCCTTCCCAGCCGCGTTTTCCAGTGCGTGTGGCGGGCCTATCGTCTCTCGCCCCGCCTTATTTCACTCCACCTTCGAAGTCCCAACCCCCGGGGAAAAAGGATGGGATAGATTCCAGGGGGCAGTAAGGGCAACGGCAGCGGCGACGAAGACCTGTTTCAAGAAGAACCGGAGTCACCCCGGAGGCAGCGGTGGCGCCAGAGATATGCACCATCACCGAATGCTCTGTGACAACCGCCGTCTAAAGTGTTCCGGCAAGGTCGGCATGCGCTACTTCCACCGTCCCCGCAACAAGTTTTACTGCCCCACCGTCGACGCCGACCGCTTCTGGTCCCTCGGCCCCGACGACATCAAGGATCCTGCCACAGCTTGTGATGACAGCTCTGTCCTCCTGACCGGTGCCACCCCATCTTGCTACTCCGAAATTCTCAGGCAGAACGCCTTTACCGACGGTCCCCGTTATTAAACCCCTGTTGTTGAAGAAATTCTTCCTCGAGCCCCCTTTGAAACGACGGGGACCTTCAGCGGCCGCTCGATGACCGGAGGACTCGCAGACCGCTGTTCTCCTCCTTGTCTTCTTCCAAGCCCCGGGCATTCTCTTGAGGATGGCCTCCGGGGTGGAGGACCTGGTGGGGAAACCCCTTAGAGAGGAATCGGGGGGCTGAAGATGGCAGAGAGACGGCAAAGGCCGGCGTGGAGGACGCTCGGAGTTGGCAGGGGCACCGGGGGAGTGGCCGAGTGGCTAAGCTCTCAGACGAATGAAAGGTGCCGAGTAAAGCCCCATAGAAAGGGTAGGGGGTTTAAATAGGCAGCGGATCTTAGCGCAATTATGGTGGCGGGTGTCCCTAGACCAACCGGTGCTTACCACGTGTCCCGCGTGTCCCACTCGCCGCTATCGAGGATTGGCTGTTCGCAAATTTTCATTACGCGATGCTTGGGATCACACCTCGATGGGAGTTCTGAAAAAGACCCTTTGGGTCGCCCTAATCGGAAAAAGGGCTCTAGCATGCGCGCATTAAATGCCAACATATCCAAGGACGGTTGCACCCGGACACCAGGGGGAGAACTTCGACTGCGACAACCTCTCTGTACTTTCTTCATTCAAAATTCAAACTCGAAAGTGGGGGGACTGGTGTTGGGCATAAAATACCCTCGGTCGAAGTTCTTGGCAGGGTCGACCCTCGCGAGTCTCTTCCAACTTCCGACAACTGTTGGGAAGAATCCGCCCGGGCTCCTACGGGAGCCGGACTCCGTCTACGACTTCTGCAGCAAGGAGGACTTCGCCCGGACTCCTACGGGAGTCGGGCTCCGTCCACGACCCCAAGGGGGACTCCGCCTGGACTCTTACAGGAGCCGGGCTCCGCCCACGACTTCAACATCAAGGAGGACTCTCCCGGACTCCTACGGGAGCCAGGCTCCGTCGCCAACTTCAACTACTGGTAAGCTCCATCCGGACTCCTATGGGAGCCGGACTTCGCACCCGACTTTGATTGCAGGAGGACTTCGCCCGGACTCCTACGAGAGTCGGGCTCCGTCCACGACCCCAAGGGGGACTCTGCCTGGACTCCTACGGGAGTCGGGCTCCGCCCATGACTTCAACCGCAAGGAGGAGTACGCTCGGACTCCTACGGGAGTCGGGCTCCGTCGCCAACTTCGACTGCTGGTAAGCTCCGTCCGGACTCCTACGGGAGCCGGACTTCGCACCCAACTTTGATTGCAGGAGGACTTCGCCCGGACTCCTACGGGAGCCAGGCTCCATTCGCGACCCCAAGGGGGACTCCGCCTGGACTCCTACGGGAGCCGGGCTCTGCCCACGACTTCAACCACAAGGAGGACTCCGCCCGGACTCCTACGGGAGCCGGGCTCCATCGTCAACTTCAACTGCTGGTAAGCTCCGTCCGGACTCCTACGGGAGTCGGACATCGCACCTGACTTTGATTGCAGGAGGACTTCGCCCGGACTCCTACGGGAGCCGGACTCCGTCCACGACCCCAAGGGGGACTCCGTCTGGACTCCTACGGGAGCCAGACTCCACCCACGACTTCAACCGCAAGGAGGACTCCGCTCGGACTCCTACAGGAGCCGGGCTCCATCGCCAACTTCAACTGCTGGTAAGCTCCGTCCGGACTCCTACGGGAGCCGGACTTCGTACCTGACTTTGATTGCAGAAGGACTTCGCCCGGACTCCTACGGGAGCCAGGCTCCGTTCGCGATCCCAAGGGGGACTCCGCCTGAACTCCTACGGGAGCCGGGCTCCGCCCACGACTTCAACCGCAAAGAGGACTCCGCCCGGACTCCTACGGGAGTCGGGCTCCGTAGCCAACTTCAACTGCTGGTAAGCTCCGTCCGGACTCCTACGGGAGCTGGACTTCGCACCTGACTTTGATTGCAGGAGGACTTCGCCCGGACTCCTATGGGAGCTGGGCTCCGTTCACGACCCCAAGGGGGACTCCGCCTGAACTCCTACGGGAGCCAGGCTCCACCCACGACTTCAACCGCAAGAAGGACTCCGCCCGGACTCCTACGGGAGCCGGGCTCCGTCGCCAACTTCAACTGCTGGTAAGCTCCGTCCGGACTCCTACGGGAGCCGGACTTCGCACCTGACTTTGATTGCAGGAGGACTTCGCCCGGACTCCTACGGGAGCCGGGCTCCATTCGCGACCCCAAAGGAGACTCCGCCTGGACTCCTACGGGAGCCAGACTCCGTCCACGACTTCTACCGCAAGGAAGGCTCCATCCGGACTCCTACGGGAGCTAGACTTCATCACCAACTTTTACTGCAGTTCTTGGTAGGGTCGACCCTCGCGAGTCTCTTCCGACTTCTGACAACTGTTGGGAAGACTCCGCCCAGACTCCTACGGGAGTCGGACTCCATCCACGACTCCAAGGAAGACTCCGCCCGGACTCCTACGGGAGCCGGACTCCTCCTATGACCCCCAACTGCAAATAGACTACGTCCGGACCTCTGCGGGAGTCGGACTCCGCCTCCTATTCCAACTGCAAGAAGACCTCGCTATCAACTCCAATCGAACTTCGACCGACAAGTTTGGACCCCCTGACAGGCCGTATTAACGGCCACGATTCTGCTCCACTCCCTGCGGCGGATCCTGCGTAGCTCCATTACCCCCTGACAAGCCGTATTAACGGCCACGATTCTGCTCCACTCCTTGCGACGAATTCTGTGCGATTCCACCACTCCCTGACAAGTCACGACAGCGGACGCCGCTCCACTCTCTGTAACTGATTCCACGTGGCGAGCCACAGCGATAGCCACGATCCCGCTCCACTACCCTCCGTAATAAATTCTTCCTGACTCTGGGCGGCCGATGACCAGACGGTTACAGGCGTCACTGTCGATTTGTTGCCCCCTCCATCTATAAAAGGAGAACCCGAGATACGTTGTTCGATAGGCCCTCGTTGTTACCTAAAAACTCTGCTAAAATTTCCGTTCAAGCACTCCATTCTTGTTAAGGCAGAGAACTAACTTGAGCGTTATAGGGTCTTGCCCGAGCAACCCCACCTCCAGTTTAGACTTCTTTTGCAGGTCCCGACGGCGACTGCGACTCCCTCGACTCCAGCTTCTCTGGCGCAAATGGATTTTTGCACCAACAATATGGAATTTGTGAATCTTATCTCATAGATAAGATGATCAAGACTCTATTTATTATATATGGAGATAGGACGAGTAACATTTTGGGCCTAATACATACTGATGTTTGTGGTCCAGTGTCAACTCAGACCAGAGGTAGATACTCCTACTTTATCATATTTACTGATGATTTATCTAGATTTGGATATATGTATTTAATGAAATACAAATTTAAAGTCTTTAATAAGTTTAAGGGGTACCAAAGAATAGTTAAGAAATAAACTGATAATAGTATTAAGGCTCTTCGATCTGATCGAAGAGGCAAATATTTAATTAGTGAGTTTCTTGATCATTTAAAAGAAAATATTTTCTCTCAATGGACTCCTCCCTACACTCTATAATTAAATAATATTACAAAAAAAAATTACACTTTATTGGATATGGTGTGGTCCATGATGTGCTTCACAGATCTTCTAATCTCTTTCTGGGGTCATGCCTTAAAGACTGCTACACATGTTTTAAACAGGGTATCTTGTAAATCTATGCCTAGTACTCCATATGAGATATGGAGAGGTAGGAAGCCTAATCTTAAGTATCTTAAGATTTGGAGCTATCCTGCTTATGTCAGGAATACCGAAGGATATAAGCTAAATGCTAGGTCGGATAAATGCAGATTTGTAGGTTATCCTAAGAAGAGTATAGGATACTACTTCTATCATCCTACTCAATAAAAGATGTTTATTAGTAGGCTTACCACTTTCTTGAAGAAAGAGTTCACTCAAGAAGGGGGCAGTGGGAGGACAATTGAACTTAAGAAAGTTCAAGACTTATGTCTATCCAGAAGCAATATGTGGAGAGTCCACAAGTTGATCTTTAACTTGATATGCTTATTGTTGAGGCACAGCCACAACATACACCTTCTCTCTGAAGATCAAGTAGAGTGCGTAATGTACCACTAAGATTTGGATTTATCATTGAAAATGACAACTCATCACACATCATTAGGAATGATAATCCCATGACCTATTCGAAAACAATCATGAGTAGTGACTATGACAAATGGCTTGAAGCCATGAAATCTAAAATGAGCTCCATGTATGTCAATAAAGTTTGGATTTTGGTTGATGTGCCTGAGAATGTGACCCCAATAGGCTACAAATAGGTCTTCAAAAAAAAGATTGGAGCAGATGGTTAGGTAAAGACCTATAAGGTTAGGCTAGTGACAAAAGATTTCAGATAAAGATAAGGTATTGACTATGAAGAAACCTTTTCGTCTGTAGCTATACTTAAGTCTATTCGGATTATACTTACTATAGCTGCATATCATGACCATGAGATCTGGCAGATGAATATCAAGACTATTTTTCTCAATAGAAACCTTAAGGAAGAAGTCTATATGACTCAGTCAGAGGGGTTTATCTCCAGTGGGAGGGCAAATCATGTATGCAAGCTAAAAAAATCTATTTATAGATTAAAGTAAGCATCGAAGAGTTAGAACATCTATTTTGATGAGACAGTTAAATTATTTGGCTTTATCAAAAATATAGATGAACCATGTGCATTTAAGAAGACTAATGGGAGTGGCATTGTCTTCTTGATCTTGTATGTAGATAATATACTGCTCATTAGAAATGACATTCCTATGTTACAATCGGTCAAAATATAGCTATTACAAAAAATTTTTATGAAAGACTTGGATGAAGTGTCCTATATACTTGGTATAATGATCTATAGAGATAGATCAAAAAAAATATTTAGCTTGTCCCAGTCTAGATACATAGATCTTATGTTGAAGAGGTTCAACATGGAGGAAAGTAAAAAAAGTTACTTACCCATGAGTCATGGCATACAACTCTCTAAGAAGATATCTTCTAAAATACCTGAAGAGAAAAATAGAATGAGTTCTATTCCTTATGCCTCAACTGTAGGATCGATTATGTATGTTATGCTATGTATCAGGCCTGATGTGGCTTATGCTTTGAACATTGTAAGTAGATTTCAGACAGATCCAGAGAAGAATCATTGAAAAGTTGAAAAAAATATTTTCAAGTACTTGAGAAGGACTAGAGATATTTTTCTTATATATGATGGATCTGATTTAAAACTAGAAGGCTTTACTGATTCTAATTTTCAATCTGATGCAGATGATAGCAAATCCATATCTAGATACGTGTTTACCCTATATGGTGGCGCAGTGAGTTAGAAAAGTTTCAAACAGTAAACTGTTGCTGATTCAATCACTGAAGCCGAGTATATAGTTGCTAGTGAGGCTACTAAGGAGGCCGTCTGGATGAAGAAGTTCATCTTAAAGTTGGGTGCAGTTCTTAAAATTGAACAACTAGTGCCTCTTTATTATGATAATACGGAGGCAGTTGCTCAAGCTAAGGAACTAAGATCTCATCACAAATTCAAACACATTCTAAGACGGTTTCATCTCATTCGAGAGATAGTCAAAAGACACAATATGATCGTTAAGTAAGTTGACACAAAAAATAATATAGTAGATTCGTTCACTAAGATCTTATCATGCAGCAGTTTGACTGCCACCTAGATTGTATGGACATCAAGTATAGAAAAGATTGGCTTTAGTACAAGTGACAGATTGAAAGAATAATATCCTACAAGTCAATCGTAAATGTGATGTGATGGAATATTTTTTTATATTTTATCTTTCAAACTCATGTATTTGATATTATTTATTTAATTAAATATCTTTGATTCATTATATGCTGCATCTTATACTTGTTTAAGATTATAGTGAACCCCATAGATTAGGATAATGATTTTAGGACTATGATGAGATCATGCTAGTGAGACCTAAATCCTTAATAGTCTTGATCTAAAATATTTTCAGTCATTGGTTCATTGAGTTGAAGATTAATAATATCGTAAAGATTGACATATCCTATGTATGCTTGATAGAGATGATGGTTGATCTCACAACCACTTGTATGTGATACTAATACAAAGACGTAGGTGCTCATTAGAGAATAAGTTCATTGAATTGATCTATAAGAGAATATCTGATGGAGCCTTGTTTGCATATCAGCAGGTTGTTCTCCAATGAAAAATATGCAAGTGATCCTTAGACCTGAGATCATCATGGTACCTTATATACATGAATCCATATTTTAGTTTATTTTCTAGCTTGATTCTCTGATCCTTGTGTGGAATGTTCTGGATGTGGTGAAGTATATATAAAGATTATGAGTGGTCAATAAGAGATCGATCACTCTTAATAAAGGGAGCGAACATCCTATGTGACCTCACAGATCGATGACTCAAAAAGTTTTTGGACAAAGCGAGATGATAATTATAAAATTTTTTTTAATATATCATCAATTGAATCATCACTTTTTGATCGAGATACATATAGATGAGCATTTGACTTTGACATGATTCTATATCCATTGCTCGTCTGAGATGTTGTATGACTGAAAGATTGAATTACACGGTAACTTACCATTGAAGGATAATTTTGATATTTTTATCAAATTTTATCTCTTTCAGATAGTCATGACACGTTGCTAGATATCAATCTTGACTTGTGGACTCATAAGAATTAAAGAAGTTGAATTTAAAAATTAATTAAAAAGAGTTCTGATTAATTGGTACAATTAGGCTGATCTAATCGAATTAGAGTTAGATCAAGAGTTTGGATCCACTACTGACTAGATTTGGAATCCAATGAGTTACACACTTTAAAATTTGATCTTAACTAATTTTATTTGAATTTATTGTAAGTTCTAAGGGTTAATTTGATATGCTAACACATTGTGTTAACCCAAGTTCTCAATTTGATTAGCTCAAAGTATTTGAACTAGACTTAACCTGTTGCTTTGAACCTAATTGGATTAGGTCCATATTTAATTGATTTCTTGCTTTACATGGATGTGTTTCATATGTGAAAAAGGTTCTTCATGACACCCACCTGAATTCAATGCCAAAATTTATGGGTGTGGTAAAAGAAGAGTCTTTCTTTTAATACATCTCTTTATTTTTCACTCTATTTATTTCTTTCACACACCATTAATATATGATATTTATGGGTCTGGAAGAGGAGTTTTTCTACACTTGGGACTCCTCCATATCATTTATTCTTACATGAGGATTCATTTCCCCATGTGAAAAGGTGGAGAACCAAGAGTTGGCACCCCCTGGGAGACCCATGCAACTCTTTATTTTCTATTTATAGGGAATGCCCTTTATGGATTTTGGAGTAGCTATCCTAGCATTTGGGCATGGGATAAGTAAGGATTAAGCAAAAAAATTCTGAAAAAAATTAAGAAAAAAAGAGAGAAAAAAATTAAAAAAAAAGAGAGAGAAAAAAATAGAAAGAGAGAGAAGAAGAGAGAAAAAGGCAAGTGAGGGCTGCTTGACCTAGGGTTTGGTTTTTTCATGTGTCGTAATATAAAACCAAACCTTAGATAGTGAGATCACTTGAGAAGAGGTTCTTGGCATGGTACTAGTGGAGGAATCAAAGGCAAATAGGTAGTGATGCAATTTATTCTTGGAGCAGGACATCGATAGCATTCTTGTGAAGAAAGGCTACAACACTATTTCAGTTGGGAAGGACCTTGATCATCTTCTGTGTGGATCATCGTTGGAGGGTTTCTATTTTGGAGTCTTATGGAGATCATTTTGCTATCTGATCGTCTTCTTTAGGAAGTATAATTTCTATCCTTATGCATGCTTGAATGGTTTGATTGAAGTCTACAAGGTGATTCTAGGATTTGAGTTTCGGTATGCTAGTTTTAAATGTTAAAACTTTTTTTATGTATGTTAAAATTTTTTGAAATCCATATTTTGCAGCAAGACTGGAACCCAACATATCCGCTAGGTGGGGAGTAAATGCCTATAGAGCGAGTTTGGCACAAACCATCCAAATGGTATGGTACGAAGTGGGGGGAATAGATGGATGATATCTGGTAAAGTGTGGTGAGGAAAGGCATTGATGGAGGACACCGGAGGAAGAACCCAACATGAGCGAAGAACCTCGAGTGTCCATATCACACCCCCAATTCAAGATCGTGAGTCTGGGGATCATGGCAACAGCCGTATACTCATGAATAACTTTCTCTATAAGCATGAAGACTTTCCAAATACGATATTAATACATCACAGTGAAATTCAGAATAAATTATGTCTAAAATTTAACTAAATAAAATCAATTTTAATCTCTCACAAAATTTTAATAAAAATTTAAAAGATCTAATATCAATTAAACCTCGAATAATAATTATGTCATTGGGCCATATTTGGTCCACCTGATAATATGTCCGACCTTCGAAGGTGTGGCAAACATCTGGCATTATGATGTGGACAATCTATGACGTGTGCTTTGCTCGATGTTGATATCATCGATTGGAAGCTAATCACTTGAGGTAGCCATCGAATGAGGTCTACATCATAGATGCTGTGTCGATCTCACTTTATTTCCACCTCGATTCTCCATAAGCCATTCTACAAATCGGACACTACGAAAAGCCATTAGCATGCGGATTATGCTGAGTTGGCATTCAGTTGTAACAACCTACATTTGCAGCTAGTCCTGTAATCAATTGCTAATAACTTGCCAACAACCCACAACTCTGGCTCTAGCAATTGCTAACCGCCTAACAAACTCTTCCCTAAAGAGGGAAGAAAGGGAGGACTATCTGAACACTATCTCTTTCTACTGTTCTTACTATCTTTCTCTACTATTTTTCTTCTCCAACTATCACTGACTTAAACATTAGAGGATTGCCCATCAAAGAACCCCCCATCTCCTTCTCTATCATGTGTGGATTTTCTTTGTATATGATCGAAAACCCAACTGGCACCATACTACTCCAGCTAAATAAAGAATTTGAGCTGTCATCCTTTATCGAAGAGGCACAGCAACAGATTGGAGCTAGAGGAAGGGCATTATCTCATTTCTGAAGAAAGATGATGAGAACCAGGTTACAAAATCATCTCACCATGTCGTGCTGACAATCATCTCTACATAACGCATCTAATGCGTAAACCATTGAAGAACAACCTCCCCGACAATTCATTGTTATGAATCCTGATCTTATCAATGCACTAGTTGAGCAAGTTCAAGTGCTCGCAACTACTGTACGGCAGCTGTTGCAAGGCACGGTCAGAATGCAAGTTCGTTCGATAGCTCCATCTCAACATAGTCGCTGGACCCACATAGAAGGGTCTGAACAAGGATGATAGCACTCAAATATGGCTCAAGCCTTGTGTGGATGATCACAATAAGTCGAACCGGCTCCATGCTGCTTGAAGACATCGATCACCAAAGTTCCAGAACAGATGATCGAAGACATCGATCACCAAAGCCCTCCAAAGGAGACTCCACTTCAAGCCTCTCTTTATGTTGATATTATTCTCAATGTGAAAATGACCTCGAGAGAAAGGTTCAGAAACTAGAACGTCGAATTGGCAAATTCCAGATGAAGAGTTTTCAATAGAATGATGGCTTCAACTTTAACACTCAACCACCATTCTCTCAAGAGATCCTGAGCGAATCAATCCTTCATTAGTTCAAGATGCCATAGATCGAGTCTTATGATGGCTAAACCGATCCACTCGATCACCTGGAGGGATACAAAGCCCTCATGATACTGCAAGGGGCATCCAATGCCCTCCTCTGCCTTACCTTCCTATCGACCCTCAAGAAGAGTGCAAGAGTTTGGTTCTTGAGCCTCCCTTGATGATCAATCCACTCCTTCGAACAGCTAGAAAAGTAGTTCGTCATGCACTTCGACAAGCCAAAGGGTGCAACTGAAGACCAATGACAGCCTCTTCTCTACTGAACAAAGAGAAGAAGAATTGCTAAAAGATTACGTGGCATGTTTTAATGCTGCTATACTTGAAATTCGTGACTTCAATGAGTCCATCGTCATATCGGCAATGAAGTGAGGACTCAAAGATGAACACCTAATCTTCTTCCTCAATAAAAATTTCTCAAAGGATTACACCGATCTCCTCACCGAGCATGAAAGTATATCTAAGCCGAGAAGAGAAAAGTCTTTCATCAACAAGGAGGGAAGAAGAGAGCCCGTGAAGAAGATTGCGAAGCATAAAAAGAAGGGATAGAAATCCAACCCCAAAAGCAAAAGATCATAAAGACTCCTTAGCAGCGCTTCGAGGATTATACTCCACTTTCTACCCCACGTACTCAGATCTTAATGGAGATTGAAAGCGAGGACTACATATGTCGACCCGAAACAATGAGAGTGCCACCAAACCAAAGGGATAAAAAAAATATTGTTGCTTCCATCGAGATCACGACTACAACACTGAAGAATGTCACCAATTGAAGAATGAAATTTAAGATCTAATCCACTGAGGATACCTCAAGAAGTATGTCCGAAGAAAGGGAAAAAGCCTAGTGAGGGGTCGCATCTGATGAATACTGATGTGGATCATGATCATGGTAGCAACCTGACAGCTGATGTCATCAATATGATTTTGGGTTTCATTGGCAATAGGGGGTAGGAGGTGAAGAAGCTAAAGAATAGGCTCAGAAGAGGCAGCGAATCGATGAAGCAAACCTCACCTCCAATGATGTTATTTCTTTTTCAAATGAAGATGTAAGCAGAGTACAAACTCCTCATAATGATGCTGTTGTTATTTCAATGATAATAATAAATTATGATGTAAAAAAAATTCTGATTAATAATAGAAACTTTACTAATATTTTGTTTTACGATACATTTCAAAGAATGGAATTGCCCAAAGAATGACTCAAGCGGGTCAATGCACCACTGGTCAGTCAGATTCTCTGGTAATTCAATAGCTATAGAAGGTGAGATGGAATTGCTCGTAATTGTAGACAAATCACCTTGGCAAGTGGCCATGCTACTTAATTTTCTCATAGTCTAGATACCCTCAGCATATAAGGCAATCCTCGAGTGACCTAGATTAAATGTTTTAAGAGCTGTTGTCTCAATGTACCACTTGCTCTTTCGATTTTCGATAAAGAATGGAACCAAAGAAATGAGAAGTGATCAACTACTTACTAGATAATGCTTCATGATAATAGTCTAGAGGAGTAAGTCCATGGAAACTCTACTAATTGAAGGGTTGGACTTGAAAAAGAATGAAGATGAAAGTCAAAGCGAACCAGTGGAGCAATTTGTTGAAGTAATGCTCGGAATTGATCCTGATGGAACTATCAAGATTGGAAATCTTTTACCCAAACATTTCAAGGAGCAACTGATTGACTTTCTTCAGACAAATGCCAATATATTTATCTGGTCGGCATCTGACATGCCAGATATTTTCTCTGATGTCATTGCACACAAACTAAATATTGATCCTCATCATCACCCTATTTGGCAAAAGAAAAGAAGCTTTCCTCCCAAAAGGCAAAGGGTGATAGAAGAAGAAGTTGATAAACTCCTTAAAGTAGGATTCATCCTAGAAGCATATTATCCTGAGTAAATTGCCAATGTGATCATGGTAAAGAAAGCTAACGACAAATGAAGAATCTGCATTAACTATATCGACCTAAATAAATCTTGTCCCAAAGATGGTTTCTCTTTGCTAACAATTGATCAATTGGTTGGTGCTACCTCAGCCCATAAGCTCTTAAGCTTCATGGATACATTTTTATATTACAACTAAATTCGAATGGCACCAGAAGATGAAGAGAAAATAATCTTCATAATTGAAAGAGGGCTATATTGTTACAAGATGATGCCATTTGGATTGAAGAATATGGGTGCAACTTACCAATTCCTCATTAACAAAGTCTTTAAGGAACAAATCAGCTGTAACATGGAGGTGTACGTGGATGATATGCTGATCGAAAGTATGGAAGCAGATCAGCACATTATCGATTTGAACGAAGCATTTAACGAACTCAGGCATTATCAAATGAAGCTAAATTCGAGTAAATATACATTCAGAATAAATTTTGAAAAATTTTTAGACTTCATGGTGATCCAATGAGAAATTGAAGCAAATCTAGAGAAAATCTAAGTACTCATGGAGATGAAGCATTTGACCAACAAAAGAGAAGTTCAATGCTTAATTGAAAGGATGGCAGCACTAAGCCACTTCATATCTAGATCGGCTAAAAAGTGCCTCCCATTCTTCAAAGCAATAAAGCAAGTAAAGAACCTCGAATGGTCAGATGAATGCTGATCTGCTTTTGAAGATATCAAGAAGTATCTAGGATCAACGCCCCTCCTATCAAAGCCTATTAAAGGTGCGAAATTGTATATATACTTATCAATCACCTCACAGTCAATAAGTTTAGTTCTTGTTCGGGAGGGACCTGGTGTCCAAAAGCCGATCACTACACCATTAAAGTCCTAAGACATGTTGAAACAAGATATACAAGAACCAAGAAGATAATTTATGCAATTGTCATCGTCAGCAAGCATCTTCAATTGTACTTCCAAGCCCACACTGTTGTCGTATTAGTCGATCAGCCCTTGAAAATAATATTTTGGAGATCAAATACGTCTGGTTGTCTAGTGAAGTGGGCAATTGAGCTTGGAGATCTCAGCATCAAATATTGACCTCGTACATAAATAAAGATGCAAGTACTGGTGTACTTCATCATTGAATGCACGATCTCTGAAGAAAAGCCAAGTATAAAGCTTCTGAATCAGAGATCTATGTAGGAGATAACTGGTAGATTCTGCATGTGGATAGAGCTTCAATTTTTTAAGAAAATGGTATAGGATTAATTTTAGCTAACCCTGATGGAGTTATCACTGAATACGCATTGAGGTTCAACTTCAGCACAACGAACAACATAGCTGAGTATGAAGCACTTATCACTGGACTAAGGATCACCAAGGAGCTCGGTGCAAAAGAAGGCAAGATATTCTCTGATTCTCATCTCATCGTGAGCCAAGTGCAAGGTGAGTATGAGGCCAAAGATCCCACAGTATCCAAATATTTTCAAAAAATAAAAGATCTCTCTGCAAGCTTCAAAAAGCTAGATATTCAAAAAAAATATCGAGATCGGAGAATATCTGAGCTGATGCACTTTCCCATCTAGCCACTTCTAATTCTACTGATTTGGGATGGACATCTACATTAAGCATCTAGATGTCCCAAGCATTGATGAAGCCCCGAGCATCAATCAGATCGATAATAAACCAAGCTAGATAGATCCACTGAACGAGTATTTAGCCAATGTACCACCCCAGTCAATAAGGAGGCTAGAAGGATCAAGCGGCAAGCCTTGAGATATGTTCTTTTCAATGACCGACTATATAAGAAGTCATTTTCAATATCATTACTTAGATATCTAAGACCATCCAAGGCTGATTATGTACGATAGAAAGTACACGAAGTTATCTATGGTAATCACATAGGGAGCAGCTTATTGGCCTACAAAGTACTCTACCAATGATATTATTTGCTTTCAACGTGAAAAGATATGGAGGACTTTATCCAAAAATGAGATTGATGTCAAAAGAATACCAATATCCAACAAAAACCAGCATCTCAGCTCACCTCTATCTCATCTCCTTGGCCTTTTGCGATATGGGGTATGGACATTCTCGGTCTATTCCCGATGGCATCAGGTTAAAGAAAATTTCTCATTGTAGCAATTGATTACTTCACAAAGTAAGTGAAAGCTAAATATTTAGCACAAATTATTGAGCAAATGGTTAGAGACTTCATTTGAAAGTCAATATATGTCGATTTGAGCTTCCAAGGATAATTATAACCAATAATGGCCGACAGTTCGATAATGCAAAGTTCAGAGATTTCTATTCCAAACTTCACATCAAACATCGGTACACTTTTGTTGGGCACCCTCAATCTAATGGAGAAGTCAAGGTCACAAATCAGATAATTTTCTAAGATTTGAAAAAGAGACTAGACCAAGTTAGAAGACTTTGGGCTAACGAGCTTTATAGCGTGTTATGAACGTGCCGAACAACACTCCAAACACCAACTAGTGAAACACCCTTCAAGTTAGCCTTCGGCATAGAAGCTCTCATCCCGATGGAGATCGATCTACTGTCGCATAGGATGGAGAGCTTTAATGAACAAAAAAACTCGATCATCTCCATACCGAACTCGATTTTCTTAAAGAAGCAAGGTAGCGAGCTCGTATCAGAATGGCCTCTCATCATTAGAAGGTGGCCCACTATTACAACTCCTGGATAAAGCTAAAGTCCTTTAGATGTGGCGACCTTGTCCTTCGTTGATTCAAAGTCTCTAAACCTACTAAACAAGGTAAGTTAGCAGGGAACTAGGAAGGATCCTATCGAATTTTCAATGTAATTCATCCGGGATCCTATCAAATTGAAGAACTTGATGGTACTCTAATACCTCAGACTTAAAATTTTAAGAATCTAAGGATATACTATCAATAAATCTTGTTACTAAAGGAATGCTTAATGCGGTCCTTGTTTCAAGCCACTTATGTGTTGTTGAATTTTATTCGGCTCTCATTGATGTCACTTCGGCCTACGATCTACATCATACATGGTAATTCATTTTAAGTCAATAAGATTCAAAATTGAATTCAAAAAGTGACAAATAGATTTCAAAAAAAAAGTTATTTCATTAAATGAAGTATCTTTACAACCTCATGTGTTACATTCTTCGCATACAAAAAAAAAGAGAAAAGAGATACAAAATGTGTACAAAAGATCTCATCATCTCCCATGTCCTTTGGATTTCCTCGACGATCTTCCTTGACTTCTAGAGCCTTTGGGATGTTTGGGTGGCAACCTCGAATCATCAGGGACTTCGATCTTCAGTCCCTCAATATAGTCTTAACTCTTCGATGACCCACCAGTGGCAATAGCCACATCAAGCTCTTGTGATGCAGGCATATATGTTCGAAATAACACTCCAAACTTCATGGCATAGCTCCTTGACATCAATATTCATCAAAGTCAAGAGTGCCAAATCGATGTTAGGAAAATTTTTTTTTGCCTTGGTGATCCATCGGTTGAAGCCCATCTTAGACACCCAGAAGAACATGCCCGTATTCTCAGCAATTGCTCATATACTAATTGCGATAATAGTTGACTTTGAAATATTTTCTCCATCTTTGAAATAAATAATATTTTCACAAAAAGAACAACCTTTCAAGTTGGCTACAAATATAGAATAAGCAAAAACACAACAAAGGAAATGAGGAACAGAAAAGTATTTCATTTCATTACAAAGTTTTTTGTTACAAGCTTGACATAAAGAGTGAAGACAAAACAAAAGACTAAAAAAATATAGAATTATTGACTAAAAGAAGCTTCGACATTAACCTTTTGACTCAGCTAGTTCTCGGACATATCCATCTCAAGGACTTTGGTCAGAGCAGAAGGGACATTGGTAACGGCTTCGAAGCAAACCTCCATCTATGCCTGATCGAGAGCAAAAGACTCTATGACCATAGTGATCGTCACTTCAGCATGAGCTACAGTATCTGAACTAGTAGCCACTTCGGGAGGAATAGCCGCTTCAAGAGCAGATGCCTTATCCTCTTTGTCTTCACTCTCCATCAGCTCACTCAGTCATGGGATGATGCAGCTGATGTCGACCTTGAGGAATAACTCTTTCACCTTCTTGAGGCACTCTTTGAAGCTGATGTGGTAGGAGGAAATGGCACCCTCAGTGAACTTGAACTAGAAGTCATCAGATGCCTTATTCTCCACCACCTTCGCTCCCGTGCACTTCACCCTCTCTTCGATAGCAAGAAGGGCCTTATCGGTTGTCTTCTTATAATATCGATGCTCGGCCAAGTTCTTTCTCATCTCAGTCTATTCCTTCTTGATGTCTTGCTCAAGAGATTTTATTCTCCTCCAAGACTCTTCAAGGTCGGATTCCAACGGAACCTTGTCTTCTTCAACCTTCTTGGAGGTAGCCTTTAACTTCTCAGCTAACTTCAACCCATCCTCAGCTCTCCATAACTTCTCTTTAAGAGAAGCCTTAGTCCGATCATGTTCCGCTAAGGTTTCTTGAATAAAGAGAAGTGAGTGCACCATCTGCATGAGGAAAATGAGTTACAAAAGAAAAAAAAGAAAGCAAGAAGGAAAAATAAAAGAGGAAAGAGGAAGAACTCACAGAAATGATGCTGATTGAACTTGCATCCAAAGCACATTCGATCAAAATGTTCCTCCATAACTCCGATCTGTTGGGAGAATGAGGAGATTTATCAATTCACTAGCAAGTTAACCATCTATCAAAGCCAATGCATCCTTCCTCAAAGTCTTCATCAGCATCATGCTTTCCTCCTGAGCAATAGGTTCGGAAGGAGGTCAGTCATTACCCAAAGAAGGACCTAGAGTCATGCCAATTGGTATCACGACCGCCACTTCAATTTAAGAGATGTCAGACCTCGAAGCCACATCCAATGAAACCACCATCGCTGTGGAAGACTTCAGCTGAGGTCGAGGTGGGCTAGAAGAACTCGACTTCTTCCTTTTTGAGGGCTCAGCCTCTAGACACGAGCCTAATTTCTTCTTCCCCTTCCTCACTTGTACAACCATGATGTCGTCGAATGTCAACTTCATTTCTATAATGACAAAGAAAAAAGAAAAAAAGAGAGTTAGAAGTCTGTAGTGATGAAACACAAAACATTAAAAGAAGCATGAAGAATAATAACCTACGTTGGGGATCGACGTGGCTAATGCTAGCATCATACAGTCCCTGCTTGATTAGCAGGTTCTTGAACTGAGAAATATGGATACCGATCAGTTTCTGGTAGTCTCCAAGGTCCTCTTCGAAAAGATCCTTCTTAGTGGTCAGCTCCAGCCAAGGTTTGCCCCAAGTGGTCTTAAAGCCCCAAGCCTGATCCAAAGAGAAAAAAATTTCATCCAATTATGAACCAAAGATGAAAGACTAGCTACGATCTTATACTTCAGACGAGGGAAGAAGTACCACCACTTCTTATTGTAGGGATGCTTCTTCAAAAAAAATAGAGACCTAAAGAGTGAACATCATAGAGAAATGTTGATGATGTCGCAGATCAAAATAAAGGCAATCAAAAATTGAATCCCATTCAAAGTTATCGAGGGGGAAAGGATCTTATAGTAATTTAAAATATTGCAAATGAAAGGATGGAGAGAAAATCGAAGATCAAATAGAAGTGCCTCCTCATAGAAGGTGACACAACCCTCTAAAGAATTGAAAACCTATCATTCTTGCAAGGTTCCACTAACCTAAAAGATGGGATGAAATATTGAATCTAAAACTTCCACAAGTCAGACTCAATAAAAATGAGACTCTTCATGGTTGGGTCATAGAGATACACGGCCCTTAACCACGAGGAGCCTCATCGGAGGCTTTTAATGGAGCAACCCTAGATCCTTTTGGAGAAGAAGAGCTAAAAGGTTCAGGGCTACTATCTTTCATATGTCTATGAGAGGCCATGAGATTTAAGAAAGAAGAATGAAAACCTATCAAAGTAACAAAGGATAGGGAAGCTAAAGAACCTAAGCTTAAGGGGTGAAGAAGAGAAGAGACGAACCAACTGCAAGACTTCTTATCGGGAGCATGTTTGGAAGATGCTGAAATGCTATCCAGAAAGAAAGCTTTAAGAACAAGAGTTGCAGTAGCAGTGGCGAAAAGATGAAAGCCAAGCCTAAATACCCTTATTAACATGGGACATCAACAGCTCCGATCTTCTGATTCTCGCTATCCGCATTGCCACTTAGCATCATTTGGTGCATTGAGGTGGCATACCAAAAAATGCTACTTTTTGAAATCATTATGACTCCTCAAATCTCGCTCTAACATTACTGCAGAAAGGACGTACCAGTTACTTTTTCAAATTCAAACGATGTACCTCTTTTTATGCCACGATGGATAATTAATGCAGAATGACAGTGCAATAGTTCAATAACGAAATTCATGCCATTACAAGCACTAAATGGTAATTGGACCAAAAGTGGTCGATGACTATAGGTACCAATTAAAGTGCAAATTCAGAAGCAACCCAATGCAAGTTGTTGATATCCCGAAGCACTGCACATTAGGAGCAGAACTCTCTTTACATCGATAAAAATCCGAAGTGGTGTTCAGCTACTTCGACGAAGCCCCACAAAGATACAGGAGCTCGTCACAACACAAGACCCTGAAATCCAATGATGATCTACTTCCTAGTATGAAATGCTTCGAACTGAAAAGTGGAGAGCAAATCTTGGGCCATATTTAGTCCATCTGATAACATGTCTGATCTTAGAAGGTGTGGCAAACGCCTGACGTTATGATGTGGATAATCAATGACATGTACTTTGCTCGATGTTGATATCATCAATTGGAAGCTGATCACCTGAGGTCGGCCATCGAACAAGATCTATATCATCGATGCTCTGTCGATCTCATCTCATTTCCACTCCGATTCTCCATAAGCCATTTTCGGATGCTACAAGAAGCCATTGGCATGCGGATTATGTTGAGTTGGTATTTAGTTGTAACAGCCTACGTGGGCAACTGGCCCTATAAGCAATCACCAACAACTTGCTAACAATCCACTACTCTAGTTCTGGCGGTTGCTAACCATCTAACAAACTCTTCCTTATAAAAGAGAAGGGGAAGAAAGGGAGGACTTTCTGAACACCATCTCTTTCTATTATTCTCATTATCCTTCTCTACTATTCTTCCTCTCTGACTATTGCTGACTTAAATATCAAAAGATCTTTCACTGGAGAACCCCCATCTCCTTTTCTGATATGTGTGGACCTTTTTTGTAAATGATCGAAAACCCAACTGGCGCCACACTACTCCAGCTAGATGAAGAATCCGAGCTGTCATATCTTGTCAGAGAGATGCAGCAACACCTATAAAACATAATAATAAGTCTATATTATTGACTCTCACCTCTAACTCACTCCCAAGTATACCTATGTCTGCAATTAATTATCTAAATCTGAAAAAAAAAAGAGATGATGGACTTTATAGCTCAATAAGTAATGAATATCTCAACTAGATATTTCAGATATTATCATACAATATAATATTCAAAAATAGTGCCATAAATAAATATAAGAACATATTCCATGCTAATTCAATATAACTCAAATCCTTTCACATATATATATATATACACATATATATAAAATCATAAATCTAATTTGAAAGAAGAAATATAAATTAACAGTCTTAATTATGACCACACTTATCTCTGTGGTAGGATCAGAACAACAACAGTGAGCTCAAACAAAGTACCAATGCATAACCTCTATTGGTAGAATCCAGAATCCAATGCGCAATCCCCATTGATAATGTTCAGAGTTCAATACACAATCCCATTGATAGGGTTTAGAGTCTAATACACAATCCTCATTGGTAGGATTTAGAACATAGTTAGGCTAAAAGCACAAAATTCGATTGATATCAAAGTACTTTTGCAAGATAATATATATTTCATAATTTCAAATATATTTCATAATAAATCCACAAACCATAATATTCTAGAATCTCAATTTAAAAATCACTTTCCATTTAAAATATAGTTTCTCAAATCATGCATAATTTTAGAGACCAAATATTTATTTTTTTAAATAAATTATGAAATATTTTAAAAAAATAGTTTATTATTTACCTCAGCAGTATACTGAATGAATAGATTTAATCAATCCTAAAAGCATCCTTAAAAATTTATTATTTAAAATATATTTTTTTATTAGTTTTGAACCACAACTAATAAAAATCGTATGTTCTGACACCCTTACAAGGCTGACAAAAATGGTAGCATTCAACATCCTAGTTGGTCAACTCAAAGATAATTTTATTTGATAATGATTAGACTAGGATACAAATGATTCAATATAAATTAAGGGTGATCAAATCAATAGCATCTGACAAAAGTCAAAATGAAGATCGATACATCGATTGACAGTTAGAGATCAATTTGATCAAGTAACTTCATCTAATCAAGATCACTTAAAATATAATGATTTGATAGAGATCAACAAGGATCAGATCTTATGATGGTTTATAAGGGCTCAGATAGTATGGATATGTTGTCCGACTGATAGAGTATTTCAAAACTCTTATTGGAATCAACTCAGATTCAAACCAATAGATTGAGTTAACTGGATTCATAAATCATGTAGAGAGAGAATATCAAAAGAGAGAGAAATTAATAAAATAGAACAAGATTAATCAGACGATACTGCCCGATAATCTGATCGATCTAATCAAAGTGATTCAATTAAATCATGATTGAATTAATATATAGATAGTTCAACAAAAGTCACAAATAATCGGATCTAATAGTATCCAGATTTGACCAAGAAGGGCACCAATACGCTATCCAGTGATCGTGGATTAGGACTCTTTTTGCTAAGTTCAAATGAGAATCATTGAAAAAAAAATCCTTCACTAACTAATCTTAAAGAGAGAAAATTTCATTAAAAGAGAATAATTATAGAGAGAGAAAATTTTATATAGAGAGAAAAAGCAGAACTTTTAAAGAGAAAGTGAGCATTCAAAATCAGAGAAAAGAGAGGAAAGAGAGAGAAAAAATCTCTCTCCTTTGCTTTTTTTTTCTTTCTTATCTCTTTTTCTTTTCTTTTTCTTCTCTTTCTTTTCCTTCTTCCTCTCTTCTCTCTTGGGGGAACAAGGGATCTACCCATTTCCCTTTTATCTTGAAATAAGGGGGGCTTCTCCCAAGTGATGGTGGTGGCCAGGGATGACGGCCATGGTGATGCAATTGGAGGACCACACTTCAACGGTCGACAACGATGACTGTTGGGAATAGTGTCCCAAAGCAATCGTCAGCCTGTTGACGGTTGTGCTCCTTTTTGTATTAGTACATGAATTATAAATAAATAAAAATTATTTTGATATTTTTTCATCACAAATGTTTCATCTTCTAATGAACTTCTGTGTTGTGGTGAAGTCCTTAGGACTATTTAGACTCGACAAAGGAGGATTTGTCGCTTAGTCCTTAAACATGTTCGCGACCAAATGATACGTTGTTACCAAGGACGACAACGTTTATCGAGCATAGATCGTTGTGTGCCATATGGGTTGGTTGTCCTCATAACCAAAGAGTGTGGAGACACTGGTATGGCATACAGGTGAGATGTAATGGTACATCTGCACTGAACGTGACCAACTCCGGAGCTATTTCTGCTGTCAAGGTTTGCTCCGATGGGATATGGGTATAAATGTCCCTCCGACCTGAGACCGCCACGGTGACTTGCAAGCAACTCACTGCACTTAGGCACTGGGCTACCTGAATTTCTAATTCAGTGACGGAAGGTTGCTGGGTGTAGTCAAGTACTTGACTTGTCGGTGCGTATGTCAAGATGGGATTGACCACTCCAGTTTAGGAGCTGTGTACAGTCGTATTTTAATTTAGCAAAATCTTGGCCAGGGTAGTCCTAGTGAGGAGTCACAGGACTAATTGAGTTGTGCACGATTCAGATGATATCATCAGGGTTGACAGTTTAACCCTGAGTCGTCCTAAACACAGGGGTCAAAAGGGATGAATTATACGGTAACCATATTCACGTAGGTTCTGAATGTTGCGATTGTGATTATTCGACCTATCCGATCATCGGGTACCATTGCTAGATGGTCACTTCGATTAGTACAGAAATTGATTCCTGTGCTACCGGTTTAAGTTCGAACCTGCGGGGTCACACACATTAGAGGTTCCTTTCTGATCTGATGGCTGATTATGAGTCTTATCTATCTGAGACTCTATGATTGAGAATTAGGATTCTCTAATCATGAGTTCCACACATTTTGGGTATCGGGGTCAAAATTTTAAATTTTGAATTTTGAATTTGAAATTTGAACTCTTTGATCAGGGTTTCATATCGATGGTCTCTGATGCCTGATTGTCCATCGAATTTGGACTCAATATTTATGAGAGATTTAATTAATGATTTAATCACTAATTAACTCAATTTGATTAAGTAATTATTTTTGGATCAAGTCCAATTGAATTGGATTCAGTTTGGATTGACCCGATTAGGTTAAATGTTGACCTAATCGCTAAGGTGGTTTAGTCCCTGATTTGATCAGGGGTTAGGTTTAGTTAATTTTTGATTTGATTAAGATTTTATTGAGCCTAATTAAGCCTAATTATGTTGGGTTTAATCTGGTCTAATTGTGCTTGACCTATTTTGAACTAGGTTGGCTCAATTTGAATCAAACCACCTTGTTTTAAATTCCCTGCGACACCCAACTTCCTTGCACCCATTTAAATTCACGAGAAGAAACTTCTTGTGAAATTTTTCTCACGCAAAACCCTTCTCCATGCCCTCATTTGTGCACCATATGGATGGATAAAATAATTAGTTAGCCATTCAAATTCAAAGCATGTTTGAATTTGAATGGATAACTTATCACTTGCCCTTTCATCCTTATCCATTTTGTGCGCCACATTACTTACACGAGAAAAGGTTTCTCATGAAATATTTTTCATGCACAAAGAGCCACGCCCCTTTTCTTCTCACGCCCAAAAGGATAGGGATAAGTTGATTTTCGTTTGAATTCAAATTTGATTTGAATTCAAATGTGTAACCTCTTGTCTTTATCCTCTCACGCGGATAAGACGTTCAACGTTGTTTTAAAAAGAGGAGAAAGGTGGGACGTGTGTAGAAATTTTAGGAGAGAAACTTTGGGGTGTGAGGAAGGCTTCTGCGCAAGGTGAAGGTCCAAAACCTTTCGAGAGAAAAAGAAAGAAAAGAGAGAAAATTGGATGCAGGGTTTTTGGTGTGTACCCTAGGGTTTCTACCTAGGGTTCGGGAAGTGAGATTGGTGTGCCATGAGTGTCGTGAGTCCACCAAATTTCAGGGAGAGATCCATCAGCCTCTCAAGCAACTGTGCAGATGATCCAGAGCATTCGAGAAGTTGGCACACATCGATCGAAGGAGTTCGATCAACATCTGCCATTAAAAGGGTGAAATCACGAACTAGCATTCGTGAGGAGCTGATCAGACGGAAGCTTCGTGTGGACGATCTGCAGAGGCCAGACATTTGTGTGGCTGCAACGTGATGATCAGAGCTCCCCGACGGTGATCAGATTGTGGTGATCGACTACCCACAAAAGGTGATGTGTTCTGAACACAGTACTGTAAAACGTTTACTGATTCAAATTTGAATTTCAAATTTAAATGCATGCTGTTGTATCATATTTAGATCCTAGTGTAGGATTAATTAGTATTAATTAATGAGATTAATTAATAATTCTGCTGTAAAATAGTAATTTTAAAAAAAGTTTTAAAATTACCATTTTGCCCCTGCACTAAATTTTCGCTTCAAATGGTATCAGAGCCAGGTTCTAGAATATGATATACATATGCATGCGTAGATTAAGGTGTAATCTATAAGTTTAAATTTGAAATTCAAAATTCAAAATTTGAAATTCAAAAAGATTTGAAATTTAAAATTTGAAATTTGTTAGAAGTTTCAAATTTGAAATTCAAAATTTGAAATTTGAAATTTGGTTGAAATCTCAAATTTAAAATTTGAAATTTGAAATTCGAAATTTGAAATTTAAAATTCAAAATTCAAAATTTAAAATTTGAAATTTGGTTGAAATCTCAAATTTGAAATTTGAAATTTAAAATTTGAAATTCAAAATTCAAAATTTAAAATTCAAAGATTGGAAATTCAAAATTTGAAATTTGGTTAAAATCTCAAATTTAAAATTTAAAATTTAAAATTTGAAATTTGAAATTTGAAATTTAAAATTTAAATTTTGAAATTGGTATATTTAGATATACTTGATCCAAGTAGCAAGTAATCTAATTGGGTTGGTTGCCATGGCCGTCCGGTCATAGGAGAAAAGTAGGGTTTAAAGGCCCTCTCTTCCCATTCGATGGGGTCTCCTATGGCGGTAGGGGTGCCGATGTAATTATATCCCATATGCGTGCCGATGAAGCAGCGAAAAGACTTAATTAAGAAATTTATCATGAATGTGTTAGATTAGATCTAAAAGAAAATTTATGATTTATTTTGAGTTATTTTCTGTTATGAAATGAGCAATAGAATTGCTGTTTATGAAATATGCTGACCCGTTTGTGAAATGAGTTAACACATTTGGTGAACAGAAAATAAAATCTTTCAAATTTGAAAATTATTTTCAAAATACCAAACCCTGACCCATCAGCCCAAGTACTTAATTAAAAGAATTAAGTGTTGTCTAGTAGGTCTAGAATTGTGAATTAAGACCTAAGACAATTGCATAAACTTGTGGATCAATGGGTTAGATGAATTAGGTCCATAATTGGGTTAGACCTAAGGTTAGTTTAAAAAATGGACTAAATGGAGTAATTGATCAAATCTAATCAAAAGTTGAATTAGATTAGGTCAAGGATACTCTAGACTCAACTTCAATAGTTGTAGTTGAATGGGTCCATGTCTTTAACTAGACCAAGATGGACTTAATTCATGGCTACGCGGTGGAGCCCTATTTACTAAGTTGATCAAAATTAAAACTAATGAACCGGTTGGTGTCTAAGGTAAGTTCGGCAGTTTTGACTCTTAAGCGGGAGCTACTCGCATTGATTCGATCATTGACGAGTTAATGGCAAATCCCCACCACTGATCTCACTTACCTGGCCAATCTGGTAAGTTAGATTTTGATTAGATCACTGGTGATTAGAGCTCACCCATATCATTAGGTAAATCAGTGTGACTGATTTAGGTGCTCCTAATGCCAGCTTTAATTAAATTCTTTTTTAATCTGACTTGATGAAGTCAGTGGGAGGATTGAAATTGGCTGGATGATTTCTTCTCTACTATTCTTTAATAAAATTCTCAAAATTATTAGGTCCCTAAAATGATTAAGTTATAATGATAACTAAGTCATAGCCTCCCATTAAGTGAGAGATAATGAGTCCATTAGTTCAATGATCATTGGAGGCCCAAAGGCCTGGTGCTCATTGGCTAATGAAATTATTATTCATAATATGATAATTTGATTGAGTCTTTCTGATGGTGGTTAGGTTCGCCAGCCAAAGTCGGGCCTGATCATTTATTGGTCCGATTCACTAAATTAAGTCATGTTAATGGTTGGACCTAACCAGATCTTTTCAGTGGAGGCCAAAGCCTACTGATTAGGTTCTGGGGCAAAATCAATTACTAGAAGTTGTTTAAAGAAACAACTGGTTAAGAACCTACCCATAGATGCACATGGGTTGACCAACCAAAGTTGGGCTCGTGTGTAGTCTGTGTGGATTCTAGTACCCATTAAGGAATTAAAGTAATTCCTCGAATTGGAAGATGAGGCTACCAGTTCGTAAAAATATTGAGAAAAATTTTAGACTAAAATCCAAGTCTTTAGTATTAATTTATGTACTAATAGAGGTCTCGTTTTTCTTTAAGCAGCTATGGCCACTATCCTGTCACTCCGATCATTATTAGATAATGACAAGCTCATGGGACCCAATTTCGATAGCTGGTATCGAAAATTGAAAATCGTCTTTGAGCATGAGCGGATCCTTTATGTAGTAACGGATCCAGCACCTGAGGAGCCAGCTCCGAACGCTAGTAAGGCGATCCGAGACACTTACTTGAAGTGGCTCAATGACCGCACCACCGTTCGATGTATTATGCTGGCAGCAATGAATGACGAGTTCAGCTGAAGGTTTGAGAACGCCCAGCCACAGGAGATGCTTCAAATGTTGAACGACTCTTTTGGCACGCCTGACGATGTTGAAAGGCACAAAACTAGTTGTGCCATTTTCAATGCTCGGATGAGGGATGGGGCCTCAGTCACTGATCATGTACTGTACATGATCGAGATGATTGAGCGCCTAAGCAAATTGGGCTTTCCTCTGCACGAGCAGCTCGGTAAGGATGCGATCCTTAATTCCTTGCCCAAGTCCTTCCTCCCATTCCTTACTCATTTTTGAATGACAAAGCCTGCAGTAAACTACCACAGATTGTTGGGGTTGCTGCAGAACTTTGAGAAGGATCACCAACTCCATAAGGAGTCGGTGAATGTAGTGGGAGGGTCTTCTTCTCGTCGTCAATCCTTTAGGAAGGGGAAGAAGAACAAGAAGAAGAAAAATAAGAAGGTGCAATCTCATGCTGGGACAGTAGCACGGGGTCAGACCAAGAAGCGCAAGCACGACCAGAGCCAGGCGGAGTGCTTCTTTTGCAAGAAGCATGGGTATTGGAAGAGGAACTGTCCTCAATACATTGCCTCCCTGGACCCGAACAGGCCAAAGAAGAAGCAAGGTAATTATATGATAACTCCTTGCAACTTTTTGATTTGTGATACTACTGCCTGGGTATTGGATACCGGAAGCCCTTATCATATTTGTAATTCGATGCAGGGTCTGCAGGTCAGTAGGAGATTTGATGAAGGCGAGAGGTTCCTGAATGTTGGAGATGGAAGCAAAGTTCCAGTTCTAGCTTTAGGAATCATGAGTCTTGTAATCAATTCTCGTAATGTAATTCTGAGTGAATATCACTATTGTCCAAGTTTTTTATTAAATATTATTTCTGTAGGCCTTTTGGCCATGTACGGTTATAATTTTTTAATAAAAAGAAATATTTGCAATATCATTTTGAATGGTGTTACAATATTTGTTAGACAATTAAATAATGGAATTTACTTACTATCACAGCCTGTTAATGTGGTTCAAAAATTCGGTAAACACTCTAGAATAGATAATGTGTCAGAAGTCTACCTTTGGCACTGTAGGCTAGGTCATATCAATAAGAACAGGATAAACAGGTTGGCTCAAGAAGGAATTCTTGAAGTTAGTGATTGTGAATCACTTCCAACCTGTGAGTCCCGTCTTCTTGGGAAGATGACCAAGTCACCTTTTACTGGAAAAGGTGAGCGAGCCAGTGAACTCTTAGGTCTGGTACATTCTGATGTATGTGGACCCATGAGCTCAAGTGCAAGAGGTGGATTTTTCTACTTCATAACCTTCACAGACGACCTATCTAGGTATGGGTATGTCTATTTAATGAAGCATAAGTCGGAATCATTTGAAATGTTCAAACTATTCCGAAATGAGGTAGAAAAATAAACTGAAAAGTGTATTAAAACTCTTCGATCTGATCGAGGAGGTGAATACCTTTCCAATGAGTTTCTGACGTATCTAGGGGAGAATGAGATTCTCTCTCAGTGGACTCCTCCTGGAACACCACAGCATAATGGTGTGTCTGAAAGGAGGAATCGGACCCTGTTAGACATGGTTCGATCCATGATGGGGTTTGCTGGTCTGCCGATCTTCCTCTGGGGATATGCACTCGAATCGGCTTGTTACCTTCTAAATAGAGTTTCGAGTAAGTCTGTAGCCAAAACGCCATATGAGATATGGATAGGACGTAAGCCAGTACTCTCGCACCTTAGGGTTTGGGGGTGTCCAGCTTATGTTAAACGTTTAATTACAGACAAGCTTGGACCTAGGTCTGACAAGTGTAATTTTATAGGGTACCCAAAAGAGACCAAAGGATATTATTTCTACCTTGCTGATGAGCAAAAGGTGTTTGTCAGCCTTAAGGCAATCTTTTTAGAAAAGGAGTTCCTTAGTGAAAAAACTGTTGCCTCAAAAGTCGAACTTGACGAAGTTCGACAGGTGAAAAAACCGACACATGTTACTGAACCTGAATCGGATTTGATTAGATCAGATCCGGAGCCCATTGATTATGCACCCTTAAGGCGATCTGGTAGAGTACCACATCAACCGGACAGGTACTATGGTTTCTTGGTCCGGGATGGTGATCCTGTCGAACTTGATGAAAACGATGAGGATCCGATCACCTACATGGATGCAATGCAGAGACCTGACTCTGAGAAATGGCTAGAGGCCATGAAATCCGAAATGGAGTCCATGAAGGTCAACAATGTGTGGACATTGGTTGACCCACCCGAAGGAATAAAACCCATAGGGTGTAAGTGGGTCTTCAAAAGGAAGAGGGGCGCAGACGGAAAGGTGGAGACCTATAAAGCCCGTCTGGTTGCCAAGAGATATCGTCAACGTTATGGTATAGACTATGACGAGACGTTTTCTCCTGTGGCAATGCTCAAATCCATTCGGATTATGCTTGCGATAGCTGCCCATCTGGACTATGAAATCTGGCAGATGGATATGAAGACAGCTTTCCTAAATGGAGAGCTGGACGAACAGGTGTATATGATACAACCTGAAGGGTTCACATCCATAGATGAGTCTAAGGTGTGCAAGCTACAGAGGTCCATTTATGAACTTAAGCAGGCATCTCGGAGTTGGAACATACGTTTTGATAAGACGATCAAAACGTATGGCTTCGTTAAGAACGGAGAAGAGCCCTGCATTTATAAGTGGGCTAATGGTCCAGTAGTAGTATTTCTTGTATTGTATGTGGATGACATTCTCTTAATCAAGAATGATGTCCCTGCATTACAGGGAATAAAGATTTGGCTATCATCACAGTTCTCCATGAAGGATCTGGGAGAAGCTTCCTACATCCTAGGGATGAGGATCTATAGGGATAGATCCAAAAAGTTGCTTGGCTTATCCCAGTCCACGTACATTGATACTATGCTGAAAAGGTTCAGCATAGAAAATTTCAAGAAAGGCTATCTACCGATAGGCCATGAAATTTCTCTCTCGAAGAGGGATTGTCCGACAACACCTCAAGAGAGAGAGCGTATGGTAGGATTCCATATGCTTCGGCAGTGGGATCTATCATGTACGCCATGACATGTACACGATCAGATGTGGCATACTCACTAGGGGTAGTGAGTAGATACCAATCTAATCCAGGAGAGAATCACTGGAAGGTTGTTAAAATCATCCTGAAGTATTTAAGAAATGCTAAGGACCAGTGGCTTATATATGGTGAATCGGACTTGAGACTTATAGGATTTACAGACTCTAGTTTCCAGTCTGATCGTGATGATAGCAAGAGTGTGTCAGGATTTATTTTTACCCTTAATGGTGGGGCTGTCTGCTGGAAGCGTTCCAAGCAGCACACTGTGGCTGATTCAGTATGCGAGGCGGAGTATATTGCTGCATCAGATGCTGCCAAAGAAGCAGTGTGGCTGAAGAAATTAATCATCGAGCTCGGAGTAGCACCCTCCCTTGTTGGTCCAGTTCTGCTCTACTGCGACAGCTCTGGAGCCATTGCTCAGGCGAAAGAACCAAAGGCACACCAGTGGACGAAGCATATTCAGCGCCGCTACCATCTCATCCGGGAGATCGTGGATCGAGGTGACGTCGACCTTCATAAGATCGACGGGAAGGAGAACCTGGCCGACCCATTCACTAAAGCCATTGCGGTGAAGGAGTTCAACGACTACAAGTCGAAGATGGGTATTAGATACTGCACCGATAGGCTTTAGGCCAAGTGGGAGATTGTTGAGAATAGTATCCCAAAGTCAATCGTCAGTCTGTTGACGGTTGTGCTCCTTTTTGTATTAGTACATGAATTATAAATAAATAAAAGTTATTTTGGTATTTTTTCATCACAAATGTTTCATCTTCTAATGAACTCCTGTGTTGTGGTGAAGTCCTTAGGACTATTTAGACTCGACAAAGGAGGATTTGTCGCTTAGTCCTTAAACATGTTCGCGACCAAATAATACGTTGTTACCAAGGACGACAACGTTTATCGAGCATAGGTCATTGTGTGCCATATGGGTTGGTTGTCCTCATAACCAAAGAGTGTGGAGACACTGGTATGGCATACAGGTGAGATGTAATGGTACATCTGCACTGAACGTGACCAACTCCGGAGCTATTTCTGCTGTCAAGATTTGCTCCGATGGGATATGGGTATAAATGTCCCTCCGACCTGAGACCGCCACGGTGACTTGCAAGCAACTCACTGCACTTAGGCACTGGACTACCTGAATTTCTAATTCAGTGACGGAAGGTTGCTGGGTGTAGTCAAGTACTTGACTTGTCGGTGCGTGTGTCAAGATGGGATTGACCACTCCAGTTTAAGAGCTGTGTACAGTCGTATTTCAATTAGCAAAACCTTGGCCAGGGTAGTCCTAGTGAGGAGTCACAGGACTAATTGAGTTGAGCACGATTCGGATGATATCATCAGGGTTGATAGTTTAACCCTGAGTCGTCCTAAACACAGGGGTCAAAAGGGATGAATTATACGGTAACCATATTCACGTAGGTTCTGAATGTTGCGATTGCGATTATTCGACCTATCCGATCGTCGGGTACCATTGCTAGATGGTCACTTCGATTAGTACAAAAATTGATTCCTGTGCTACCGTTTAGGTTCGAACCTGCGGGGTCACACACATTAGAGGTTCCTTTCTGATCTGATGGCTAATTATGAGTCTTATCTATTGGGACTCTATGATTGAGAATTAAGATTCTCTAATCATGAGTTCCACACATTTGGATACCAGGGTCAAAATTTTGAATTTCAAATTTTGAATTTGAAATTTGAACTCTTTGATCAGGGTTTCATATCGATGGTCTCTGATGCCTGATTGTCCATCGGATTTGGACTCAATATTTATGAGAGATTTAATTAGTGATTTAATCACTAATTAACTCAATTTAATTGAGTAATTATTTTTGGATTAAGTCCAATTGAATTGGATTCAGTTTGGATTGACCCGATTAGGTAAATGTTGACTAATCGCTAAGTGGTTTAGTCCCTGATTTGATCAGGGTTAGGTTTAGTTAATTTCTGATTTGATTAAGATTTATTGAGCCTAATTAAGTCTAATTATGTTGGGTTTAATCTGGTCTAATGTGCTTGACCTATTTGAACTAGGTTGGCTCAATTTGAATCAAACCACCTTGTTTTAAATTTTCTGCGACACCCAACTTCCTTGCACCCATTTGAATTCACGAGAAGAAACTTCTCGTGAAATTTTCTCATGCAAAACCTTCTCCACGCCCTCATTTGTGCACCATATGGATGGATAAAATAATTAGTTAGCCATTCAATTTCAAAGCATGTTTGAATTTGAATGGATAACTTATCACTTGCCCTTTCATCCTTATCCATTTTGTGCACCACATTATTACACGAAAAAAGGTTCTCGTGAAACATTTTTCACGCACAAGAGCACGCCCTTCTCTTCTCACGTCCAAAGGATAGGATAAGTTGGTTTTCGTTTGAATTCAAATTTGATTTGAATCAAATGTGTAACCTCTTGTCTTTATCCTCTCACGCGGATAAGACACGTTCGACGTTGTTTTAAAAGAGGAGAAAGGTGGGACGTGTGTAGAAATTTTAAGAGAGAAACTTTGGGGTGTGAGGAAGGCTTTACTCAAGGTGAAGGTCCAAAACCTTCCGAGAGAAAAAGAAAGAAAAGAGAGAAAATTGGCGCAGGGTTTTTGGTGTGTACCCTAGGGTTTCTACCTAGGGTTCGGGAAGTGAGATTGTGTTCATGAGTGTCGTGAGTCCACCAAATTTTAGGAAGAGATCCATCAGCCTCTCAAGCAATGTGCAGACGATCCAGAGCATCTGAGAAGTCGGCACACATCGATCGAAGGAGTTCGATCAACATCTGCCATTAAAAGGGTGAAATCACGAACTAGCATTCGTGAGGAGCTGATCAGACGGAGCTTCGTGTGGACGATCTGCAGAGGTCAGATATTTGTGTGGCTGGACGTGACGATCAGACCCCCGACGGTGATCAGATTGCGGTGATCGACTATCCGCAAAGGTGATGTGTTCTGAACACAGTACTGTAAAAGTTTACTGATTCAAATTTGAATTCAAATTTAAATGCTGCTGTGTATCATATTTAGATCCTAGTGTAGGGTAATTAGTATTAATTAATGAGATTAATTAATAATCACTGTAAAATAGTAATTTGAAAAAGTTTTAAAATTACCATTTTGCCCCTGCACTAAATTTTTGCA